>NC_091469.1:330950612-331134866 GCF_036971445.1 Narcine bancroftii | reverse complement strand
TAAATATGGCTTTCCCTCAACACCAGCAACTCAGTGCTCACCTGCATATTTTCCATTACCTGCACATCTGCCCTGGCCCCCTTCACCCCCCATGCGCACAAGGACAGGATTCCCATCGTCCCCTATCAACTCACCAGCCCCCACATCGTCCGCCATTTCTGCCAACTGTTATATCCCATCTTCATTCTTCCCCTTGCCACCTTCTGGAGGGATCACTCCCTCCATGACTCCCTCATCCACTCCTCCCTTCCCACCAATCACCTCCTTGGTGCCTATCCCTGTGACCACTTGAAATGCTTACCTGTGTCCATATCTCCTCCCTCACCATCATTCGAGGCCCAAAATGGTCCTAAATGAAGCAACACATTACTATGAATCTGCAGGTGTCATCTCCTGTATCCAATGCTACCATGTGGTCTCCTCTACAACAGAGAAACTGGACACAGACTGAGAAATTACATCATTGAGACCATGGCTCTATCTGCCACAATAGCATAGATCTCCCAGTGGCCACCCATTCTCTTGCTGAAGCCTGTCCATGGTCTCATGCACTGCAAGAGTGAGACTACCCACAAATTGGAGGAACAACGCCTCATCTTCCATTTGTGCACTCACCAACTGGATGGCATTAACATTAACATCAACATCTCCAGTTTTCCTTAGCCCTCCCCCCCACACCCCATCTCATCCTTGTCTTCTTTGATCTTGTCTATATCTCTCCCATTTTCCCTCTGTCTCCCTTCACAGAGCCAAAAACTACCCACCTTCCCCTATCAATTAGAACCATAGAAAACTACAGCACAGAAAAACAGGCTAATTGGCTCTTCAAGTCTGTGCCAAAACATCATTCCTCTAGTCCCACTGACCTGCACTCATTCTATAACCCTCCAGACATTTCCCATCCATCGATCCAATTTTTTCTTGAGTAAGCCCATATTTACCTTGTCACATGGCAGCTTGTTCTAAACTCCCACCACTCTCTGAATGAAGATGCTTCCCCCTAATGTTCCCTAAAGTCATATCCTCTCGTATTTATCTCTCCCATTCTAAGTGGAAAGAGCCTACTCACATTTAGTGTCTATTCCCCTCATAATTTTGTAAATCTCTATCATATGTACCCTCATTCTATGCTCATATCTATGCTCTAAGGAATAAAGTCCCAACTTGTTTAATTTATCTCTAACTCAACTCCTGAAGATCCAGCAACATCCTAGAAAATCTTCTCTGCACTCTTTCAATCTTACTGATGTCCTTCCTGTAGTTTGGTGACCAGAACTGCACACAATACTCCAAATTTAGCCTCACCAATGTCTTATACAACCTTACCATTAACATCCTGTACTAAATACCTTTATATATGAAGCCCAAGATCCCAAAAGCTTTCTTTTCAACCCTGTCTGCCTGTGAAGCCACTTTCAGGGAATTATGTATCTATTTCCAGATCCCTTTGTTCCTCTGCACTCCTCAATGCCCTACCATTTGCTGTGTATGTCCTATCTTGGTTTGTCCTTCCAAAATGTAACACCTCACACTTGTTTACATTAAATTCCATCTGCCATTTTTCCAGTTGGTCCAGTTCCCTCTGCAAGTTTTGAAAGTCTTCCTCACTGTCCACAATGCTTCCAATCTTAGTGTCATCAGCAAACTTGCTGATCTCATTTCGCACTTTATCCTCCAAATCATTGATATAGACAACAAACAACAATGGTCCCTGCACTGATTCCTGAGGCACACCACTGGTCACAAGCCTCCAGTCTGAGAGCAATCATCCACTACCACTCTCTGTCTTCTCCCATTCAGCCAATTTCAAATCCATTTTACAACCTCTCATGGATACCTAGTGTCTGAACCTTCTGAATTAACCTCCCATGTGGGGCCTTATCAAAAGCCTTACTAAAGTCCATGTAGACAACATCCAAAACCTTTCCTTCATCTACTTTCTTGGAAATTTCTTCAAAAAACTCTTAAGATACATTGAACACGACCTACCACACACAAAACCCTTAGTTGTACAAATACTTGTTTATCCTATCTCTTAGGAGACCCTCCAATAATTTACCCACTACTGATGTCAGGCTCACCGGCCTGTAATTTCCTGGTTTACTTTTGGAGCCTTTTTTAAACCACAGAACAACATGAGCTACCCTCCAATCCTTCAACACTACACCCGTGGCCAAGGACATTTTAATTATTTCAGCCAGGGCCCCTGCAATTTCTAAACTAGTCTTCCTCAAGGGAGTATCATGTCAGGACCAGGAGATTTATCTACCTTTATTTATTGTAAGGCAACAAGCACCTCCTTGTCTTTAATCTCTATTCCATGTCACTACTGCTTGTTTCCCTTCCTTTCTTACATACTATGCCAGTTTACTGAGTAAATACTGATGCAAAAGAACTGTTTAAGATCTCTAACATCTCGTAAGGCTCCACACATAGACGAACACTCTGGTCCAATTTTATCCCTTACTATTGTTTTACTCAAAATATACTTGTGGAAACCCTTTGGGTTCACCTTCACATTATCTGCCAAAGCAACCTCATGTGTTCTTTTTTCCTTCCTGATTTCCTTCTTAAGTATTTTCCTACATTTTCAATATACTTCTAGTACCTTAGCCTAGTAGCATTATGGTTCCATCAGTGGTTAAAACAACAACAAAGAAAAAGGGAAGGTTTTTCAAGCATGAAATAAAGTTTAATTCTTGCCAAAAAAAAAGTGATCTCTGCTTTGAAAAATAGATAAATGCAGCAACATTCAATATGCTAACAGCATATCGGAGTTCCATCTGAGCACGGCAGATTTTAAAAATTCAACTTTTTTTCAACTTGTGCCGCCAAAAATTTTTGCGGATAACTGAGAATTTTGTTAAAGTGGTTTTTGGGTAATCGGAAACATACTGTATTTGCTAGCTTCCTTTCATGCTATTAGTTACCTTCTGCAAGTTTTTTTTAAAAAACCCAATCCTCTATTTTCCCATTCTTTTGCTTTGCATGGCCCTTTCTTTGCTTTTACATTAGCTTTGACTTCCCTTGTCAGGCACAGTTGTGGCATTTTTTCCATTTGAATATTTCCCCTTTTTTGGTATGTATTTATCCAGAACCTTCCTCATTTCTTGCAAAAACTCCATCCATTGCTGCTCTGCCATCTTGCCTCCCAGAGCCCCCTTCCAATTTACTTTGGCCAGTTCCTCTCTCAGGCCACTGTAATTCCATTTACCCCACTGAAATACTGACACACCTGACTTTAGTTTCTCCTTGTTAAATCTCAAATTGAACTCCATCATATTGTGATCACTGCCCTCGAATAGTTTCCTTACTCTTAGCTCTCTAATCACCTGCAAACCGAGCATGTCCCTGCCTTGGCTGCCATTCCTACTGTCTATTAAAGAGGAAAGAGTTAGAAAAACCTGTCCTTACCTTGCCTCAGATCTTACACTTCTTCCTCTTGCCGAAGACTCTTGAGCCAAAGCCACAAGTTCCCACTCCTACACTGGAACACTCATACAATGGCTGCTCCACAATGGCCACTCTGCTTGATTTTTTATTTGGCTATAGCTAATTGGCCAATGAAGAGATTTAAACCAGCACCTACCTCACTCACTGCTTTTTAAATGCTTCTCTCATTTACAGTCCTGATCTCTCCGCTCCCCACGAGACCCATGGAATGCTCCTTTCTAAACTCTTCTCCCCAACCTGAGTATAGCTCTCTCTCTCTCTCTCTCTCTCTAGGAACTGATTGGGCCTCAAGGATAAAGAAATTTGCTTTAACTCTTGTCTTCAATTTTTTTTAGCAGTCCTACCTTCTCCCACAAGAGGCTCTATTCTTTCCAGATCCATCCTGCCATATAAACTTAAGTTAATATATGTTTCAATCAAAATTGCCTTTAAACTGTAGCTAAAACAGATTATGCCTGTCCAACCTCTTTTTATAAAACAATCCACCCATTCCAGATGTTAGCATTGTTGGTCTTCTCTGAACTGCTATCAATGCATCAACATCCTTCATCGACTTGTGAAACCAGTACAGTGTACAGTACAAGGTGGCAGTATACAGTGTAATTAAAGTAAAATCTCCCTATCTCTGTATTCAGTTTCCCCCATGATGGTATTGCATCAGTGTTCCTAAATGATGTATTTGCATACTGACCTGAGAATTTAAACACAAATTTCCCTGCATCTGTGTTCTCTGCATTCTGTCACAATTCAGTAAACATTTTTTTTCAAAATGAAGCACTTTACTTCCCAAAAGACCCTCCTCGCACATGTCAATCCATTGAAAAGGCCCATTCATTCACAGAACATGCCTCACTCTGAATTTCACAAAATAGCTGGCCACAAGAGCTGCTTAAAAAGCTGTTTCCTCTTCAGCAGCCAGAATGGTTCTCCCTTGCAAAAATCACGTCTTTGCAAATGTATCGAATCTGGAACAGACTGTGACAAACCTTCCCTCAGTTCTTCCAATGTATCGAATTGTCGCTGGGCTGTGACTTGTGTTGTGATGGTGCTTGTGTGAAATGTTAACTGACCATTCAGTTCCTCCTGTCTATACTATAATGATAATTCCATTTAATTAAAACAGGAGCTCGTAATATAATAACAAAATTGTTTTGTAAAATTTTTCTACATTGAATTCTTTGGCTTGGCTTCGCGGATGAAGATTTATGGAGGGGTAATGTCCACGTCAGCTGCAGGCTCGTTTGTGGCTGACAAGTCCGATGCGGGACAGGCAGACACGGTTGCAGCGGTTGCAGGGGAAAACTGGTTGGTTGGGGTTGGGTAACTGAGCAGAAGCCTTTTTTAATTATTATTCTTTTCCTTTAATTCTTCATTCTCAAAAGAGTTATTGATCTAGGTTCACAAATACTAATTACCACAATATTGTAGCTAAAACACCTGAAAATTTCACAAAAGCAGCAACTATAAAAACACCAACAGCAACGAACACAACAGTAGCGCTTGCAGACGAAACCACGTGATTCGAAGCATTATTGTAATTAGGTAATAATGACAGCTCTGACTGGAGCACATTAAAAGATTCAAAAAATAATTGAGCATAGAGTTTTAGCCTTGTTGGTATATTGATACATGTAAGCTGGACTGATGAAAAATGTTTTTGTTGTTATAACTAACTACAGGGATATTATCATAAAAAATAATCATTTTCTTATGAAACACAGCACAAAAAATTTACAGACTGTATTTTGGTGTCACCCCTGTCCGATGGTGTCATCTGATGTGGTTTGCACCCCCCCAAACTCCCCTACCGATGCTAGTGGGAGATTTGGTATGTTACCAAAGACCTTTGAACAATTCTACAGGGGTATTGTGGAGAGGATTCTGACTGGTGGTTGCATCATTGTCTGATATGGAGGTACCAATGCACAGGACAGAAAAAGGCTACAGAGAGTTGTGAACTCAGCCAGTGCCATCATGGGCATTACAAGAAGCAATGTTTTAAGAAAGCAGCCTCTATGATCACCACCTAGATCATGCCCTCTTCACACTGGAAGGAGGTTCAGGAGCCTGAAGACAAAAACCCAGTGGCACAAGGACAGCTTCTTCCCCTCTGCCATTAGATTTCTGAATGGACAATGAACGACCTCACTTTCTCTTTTTTTTGCACTAATTTATATATTTTTAATGTAATTTATAGCAATATTTGCTGCTGCAAAACAACAAATTTTGTGACATGATCAAAACAATAAATCTTGATTCTGTATCCTTAATTGTGCTCTCTGACAGCAGCATTCTCGATGGTGGAGAGATGTACTTTTGACAGATAGTTACAACATGGCAAAAGAGTGTCCTCAGAAGATCCTGCCTTTCATTATGTACTTTTGCACTACCTTTTGCATGGCTTTCTGCTCAGAGGTATTGGTGCTCCCATGCCAGTCTGTGATGCAGCCTGTCAGCACACTTTCCACTACACATCTGTAGAAATTTGGTAAGGATTCTAACGACATACGTACCGAACCTCTACAAACCCTTTAGGAAGTAGAGGTGCTGACGTGCTTTCTTCACGATGACAGGAAAGGTCCTCCGAGATAGTGACTCCCAGGAATTTAAATTTGCTCACCCTCTCCACCTCTGATCCCCCAATTATCTCTGAGCCATACATCTCTGGTTTTCCCTTCCTGAAGTCAACAATCAGCTCCTTGTTTTTGGTGAAACCGAGTGTTAGGTTGTTATTGGTGCATCATTCAGCCAAGTTTTCAAACTCCCTCCTCCTGTATGCCAACTCATTGCCCATTTTTATACATCCCACTACTGTAGTATCAGCAGTAAATTTGTAGATGGTGTTATTGGCGTACCAAGCCACACGGTCATAGGTGTAAAGCAAGTAGATCAGAGAGCGAAATAGGCAATAGAACAAAACAAAACACTGCAAGCATACACTGAATATAAAAACTCCCAATCAAAAGCAAAGCTCAAATGACTTTAATGAGGCCCTTGTTCCTGAAGTTTCTTCACCAGTTTCCACACCTTTGATTCTGTTATAGATAATGCACAACTAAGATCTGCCTCCACTTCAATGCGGTTTCGTACCTTTGTCTTCATCTGCAGCAACATCAAAAAGCCTGATTCACAGAGATAAGTGGTCATGAAAGGCAGGATCTTCTGAGGACACTCCTTTGGCATGTTGTAACTATCTCTCATTCTTTGACCAAAATTCAAAGATAGACAAAGTTTCAAACACATCTCTGCATCCAGGATCATTTTGAAAGTCAACCCGAGTTCAACTTGCAGATCATCGTGGACTTTGTTGACTTTATCAAGAAAGGGATTCCTCACGAGCGTCAGTCCTCGTCCAATTGCTGGGAAGAAGTGCAGGAATTCTTCTCGGAGGCAGCTGAGATGCGAGAGAACTTCCTTAGCAACATCAGTAACATGAACAGTTTCTGCTGAAAGAGATTCAAACATTGTTTCCATTTTTACAGCTTTTGTATAAATGCACTGAGAGCATCAACAAACTGAATGATAGTTGTGTCCTTGCCTTGCAGCCTGAGATTCAATTTGTTCAATTGATTAAAAATATGCACAAGGTAGGCAAGGTGAGATACCCACAGCTTTTCATCGAAGTAGGTTTCCAGTTTGTACTTTTTTTGTATCTTTAAGAACAACTGCCACTCTTCTCACAGTTCAAACACGAGCACCATAATGTTTCCTGTTGATAGGCAATGCACTTTGGAGTAGTAGAGCAGATTCTTATGCTCTGAATCCATATCTTCACACAATCTTTTGAACAGCCGAGAGTTCAAAGCCCCAGTCTTCACATAGCTCACAATTTTGATGATTTGACCAAGAACATTCTGAAGAGGAGGTGGAAGGGTTTTTGAAGTAATAGCTTTCTGATGTAACATAGTGAACAGCAATTACTTTTGGAGATCAGAATCAGAATTTATTGTCATGAACAAGTCACGACATTCGGTGTTTTGCAACAGCATCACACTGCAAACATTCATATAAACCACCTTACAACAATAAAAAATAGTGCACGAAAAGTCAAAGCAAGGCAATGTATTTGGTTCATTGTTCATCCCAAGAATCTGACGTCAGGGGGAAGAAGTTGTCCTTGTACTGCTGAGTGCTCGTCTTTAGACTTCTGTACCTTTTTTTCCCAATGGTAGCAGAGTGAAGAGGGCGTGGCCTTGGTGGTGGGGGTCTTTGAGGATAGAGGCTACTTTCTTAGACAGCCTCAATGGAGTGAAGTCTGGTGCCTGTGATACCATAGGTAAATTAACAACCCTTTGGAGTCTTTTCTTGTCCTGAGAGTTGGCACCTCCATACCAGACAGTGATGCAACCAGCCTGAATGCTCTCCATGGTACACCTGTAGAAGTTTTCGAGAGTTTTCGGTGATATACCTAATCTCCTCGAGTACCTTTCAAAGTATAGCCGCTGGTGAGCCTTTTTCATGATTCCATTGATGTGGAGACTCCAGGACAGATCCTCGGAGATGTTGACACCCAGGAATTTGAAGTTCTTGACTCTTTCCACTACTGAGCCCACAATGAGGACTGGATCGTGTTCCCCTAATTTCCTTCTGAGGGGCATAATCATCTCCTTGGCTTTGCTAATGCTGAGCACAAGGTTGTTGGTGTGACACCACTCCATGAGCTGATTTATCTCCCTCCTAGACTCTTCCTCATTGCCATTTGTGATTATGCCGACAACTGGATCGGGTTGAAAATGTCTGTGAACACTTGGCTGGTTGGTTGGCCCAGATTTTCAGTACCCTACCAGGTACGCTGTCAGGGCCTGACACCTTGCGGGGGTTCACCCTCTTGAATGATGTTCTGACATCATCCTCAGAGACAGATATCAAAGGGTCCTCAGCCTTTGCAGGGATTCTAGTAAGCATTGTTTGGTTCTCCTTCTCAAAGCGGGCCTAGAAGTTGTTCAGCTCATCGGATAATGAAGCATCACAGCCATCTATGGTGTTTACCCTCATTTTGTAGGTAGTAATGGCCTGCACTCCTTGCCATATTTGGCATGTATCTGTCTCTGTCTCTGCTACTTTGCTTCAAAGTTGGCCTTCGACAGGTCATATCTGGATTTCCTGTGGAGACATAGTTACCTGGCCTTATATGCCCTTGATCTCTCCCTCAGCTGGTTCAAATCCTCTGATTCATCCAAGGCTTCTGGTTGGAAAACACCCGGTATGTATGCATGGGTTCACATTCATCCATGAAGTTCTTAAGTCGGTGACATACGTTGCATATTCATTCCAGTCTATAGATGAGTTCTTGAATGTTCTAGTCCATTGATTCAAAACAGTTCTGCAGACACTCCTCCGCCTCTCTTGACCATACACAACACATCACACAGCACTCCTACAACATCTCATACAAGTGTTTGGAATCCACTTTTCACTCCTAACATAGTAGGTGCACCATCAGTGCACACTACTCCACACAGATTGTGGTAGTTCGGACCTTCACACTAAAAAAAATCTGATACTTTTCCCATCACATCCATGGCTCTGGTATTTGTCTGCAGTGTACAACAAAATAGTATTTCTTCCTTGATGGATCCCCCCCCCCCCCCTTCACATAATGAACAAAGGCAAGAAGCTGGGAACAAGATGAAACATCTGTGGATTCATCCAGATGAAATGAGAACAATCCAAATGTAGCATCCTTGATTTCTGCAATCACTTGTTCTTTCATGTTGTTAGATAAATCAGCAATCCTCCCTTGCACTGTAGAATTTGATAAGGGATATTTTTCAGCTTCATTTCACTTTCCTCTCCAAGCACAATCCGAGCCACCTTCAGGGCACATGGCATGAACAGCGACTCTCCAATGATGTAAGGTTTCGTAAGTTGTGCAATGAGAAGGCTGATAGCATAAGAACCTTTCTTGCTGTAGAAATGCTCCATTTCCAGGTTCTCTTCCATTCCCTTGTAAAAGTCCACGTCCTTATGCTGCTGTTGCGGACGAATCTTCGTCAGGTGCAGCTGCAACTTGGGTGGCCACAGAGAGGGATCTCCAAGAACCTGATGACACAGGACACGTTGACCTCTTAATTCTCCATGATCATAGGAGGATGTGAATCCGAACTTCATGTATTGTTTGGCCATTTTCGAAGGGACTGTTAAAAAAATTACTTGAATACAAAATGAAGGGAAAAGAAATTTGAGATACAACCTTTTTTTATACCTATTATCTCAATAAATGCTGATACTACATTAAAATATTAAGACACAGCTAAAAACAAGAATTACATGCCATTAATTAACAACCATTTGTTAGACGTAATAAATTTTGTGTTTCAAATAGTGTTGCCAGGAGGAGTCACGTGATGGAGTAGTGGCTGATCGGGAAAACCAGCCCTCTCCAGGAAAATAGGAAAAAAGCGAGGAAAAAGCAAAGCATAACTGTGGAGCGCATCAAAAGAGCCAAAGACTTGTTGATCCAAATAAGGCTTTTATTAACTAAAAGACTGGAGCATATCACAAGTAGGTCGACCAGTCCAGAATGACCTGGTCTGGCTAGGAGCAATCCTTTAAGACCTCCCAGTAGGTGTGGCTACACTCTCAGCTAATCACAGTCATCCTACACTACCATCTGTACATATACACATTGGTGATAGAATCTGTACTATCACATTCACCGCTTCTTTGAGAACTGACCCCGGGGTGGATGGAGGGCTGTAAAAAAAAAAAGGGCCTGGTGGAGGTTAGTGGCTGTACCGGTCAGGGGGCCTGACCATCTGGCGTGACCACTGTGGTTCCGGGATTGGGGTCGCTGGAGTCATATCGCCGGCGACTCGTAGGGTGCGGCCACTGCTTTGCTCAATTCCCCAACGGCGTTGTCGACAGTCTGGCCTGAGCTGGTGGGGTGGTGCTGGTCCCTCTGTTCAAGCACATGACCTGGGGGAGAAGGAATTAGGGGAGGTTGGGTTAAAGGCACTGCTGCCCCTGATCCGGCTTGGGCTAGGTCCCTTACTGAGACTGTGTCCTCCCGCCCGTCTGGGTACTCAACGTAGGCATAATGCGGGTTCGCATGGAGCAGAGTCACTCGGTCAACCAAGGGGTCATTCTTTGAGTACCGGATGTGGCATCGTAGGAGGACCGGCCTGGGAACCATGAGCCACGCCAGTATGGTTGTTCCCGATTCGGATTTCCTTGGGAAAGAGAACTTCCTTTCATGGGGGGTGGCATTGGTCGCGGTGCATAGGAAGGAACAGATGGACTGTAGGGCACTAATGAGCATGTCCTGCCAGGGAGACCTTTGGACCAGAGAGCAAGCGTAACCATTTTTCAGATGGTGGCATTCTCTCTTTTGAATTGCCCATTACCGCGTGGGTTATAGCTGGTGGTCCTGCTTGAAGCAATACCACGCTCCAGAAGGTACTGCGCAGCTCTGCGCTCATAAACGAGGACCCCCTGTCACTGTGGATGTAACTGGTGTACCCAAAGATGGCGAAGATGCTGTGCAGGGCCTCTATGACTGAGGAGGCAGTCATGTTCAAGCAGGGCACAGCGAATGGGAAGCGGGATTACTCATCGATGGCTGTAAGGATGCAGGTATTACGGTTGGTTGACGGTAGAAGCCCCTTGACGTCCACGCTGAGATGCTCAAAGGAGCAGGTGGGTTTGATGACGTGGGTGTTCTCTGGACGGAAGAAGTGGGGCTTGCACTGTGCACACGGGGCAGGCTTGGGTCATGGAGCGAATCTCCTCGACCGTGTAGGGCAGGTTGCGAGCCTTGACAAAGTACGCGAACCTAGTGACCCCTGGATGACAGAGCACCTCGTGGAGTCTCTACAGCCTGTCCAGTTGTATGTTGGCACAAGTCTCCCTAGAGAGTGCATCTGGCGGGTCGTTGAGTTTACCTGGCCAATACAGTATGTCATAATTAAAGGTGGAGAGCTTGATTCTCCACTTGGCGATTTTGTCATTCTTGATCTTACCTCGCTGGGTATTGCTAAACATGAAGGAGACCGCGCGTTGGTCGGTCAGCAGCGTAAAGCGCCTGCCAGTGAGGTAGTGTCTCCAATGATGTACTGCTTCGACTATGGCCTGGGCCTCCTTCTCGTCAGAGGAGTGTCGACTCTCAGGACCCTGGAAGGTTCTGGAGAAGAAGGCTACCGGCGGCCGGCCTGGTTCAAAATGGCTGCCAGTGCAAAGTCGGACGCATTGCTCTCGACTTTAAATGATATGGACTCGTCAATGGTGTGCAGCATTGCAGCAGCGATGTCCGATTTGATGCGGTCGAAAGCCGCTCTGGCCTCGGTTGACAGGGGGAAGGAGGTGGTCTTGATGAGTGGCCGTGCCTTGTCAGCATAGTGTAGAACCCATTGGGCATAGTAGGAGAAAAAGCCCAGGCAGCGTCTGAGTGCCTTCTGGGTTGGGGGGGAGGGGGAGTCCATGAGGGGACGCATGCAGTCAGGGTCCAGCATGACCACCCCGTTCTCCACCATACAACCTAGAATTGCGAACCGAGTGGTCTGGAAGACACACTTGTCAAAATTGTAGGTCAAGTTCAGCCGAATTGCAGTCTGAAAAAAATGATCCTCCGTGTCATCGCCGCAGATGGTGACATTGTCCAGATACGGGAAAGTAGCAGTTAGCCCGTTCTGGTCCACCATCCAGTCCATTTCCCGCTGGAAAACCGTGACACCATTTGCGGCCTATTCCCTTCGAAGGCCGTGAAAGGTCGGTCATCTCGGCAGATTGGGAGCTGATGATAGACCGGACGTAAGTCAATGGTGGAAAATACGTGGTATTGAGCGATCTGATTCACCACATCCGTGATCCGTGGAAGGGGGTACGCATCCAGAAGCGTGAAGCAGTTGATTGTCTGGCTGTAGTCAACCACCATCCACGGCTTCACCCCTTTTTTAACATCCATTACCTGGGCCCTCCAGGGACTTGAGCTAGGTTCGATAATGCCCTCGTCCAGCAGTCTGCGCACCTCACTTGCGATAAATTACCTGTGTTCATAAATATATTGCCGGCTTTTGGTGGCCACAGGCTTCCAGCCAGGGGTGAGGTTTGCGAAGAACGCTGGCAGTGCAACTCAGAGGGTGGAGAGGCTACAGATGAGGCCCCGGGGTGCGGGGGCAGGTGGTTCGGGCTGCCGCTGGCAGGAAGCTTCCAGGGTGGAGTGGTTACAGACAGAGAGTGGAGTGTGAGGCCCCACAAAGTGCAGGGAAACAGTTTGAAACTGGCACTGAAAATCCAGTACCAGCAGTGCAGGGGTGCACAATTGGGGAAGGACTAATAGTTCGAAGTCTGTGAACGTGATGCCTTGGACTTTCAGAGTCGCCACACAATACCCCTTTACCCCAGTCGAGTGTGATCTGGTCGCCAATTAAATCCTCTGGGCAGTGGGGAGAATAGTCAGTCCACAACGGTGGGCCAGGTCTGGGCGGATAAAACTGTCAGTTGACCCTGAGTCAAATAAGCAATTGGTATAGTGTCCATGCACTTTAATCAGTTCCATTGCTTTTGTGAGGGGATGGGAAAAGTCCTGGTCTAGGGTTATTGATGCAGAGACTTGTAATAGGGACAGTGGAGTCCTGCGTGATGACATCACACAACGTGTGAGTGATGATGTCACACAAACAGTTGGGCCTGAAGTGACAGCATCGAGGAGTTGGTGTTGCTGCCTGCAGCCTGCTGGATGTTGGGGGTTACTGCTTGCAGTCGGCGCTGGGGCGGTCAGTAGGGCGGACGTCGGTGGTGGTTACCGGGTTGGTAGCGTTGGGTCCTCGGTCGGCAGTGTCGGTGGGTACCGGGTCAGTACCATCGGTCGCAGCTGCGGGAATCTGTCGGTGGTGGCGGGTCCCCAGTTGGTAGCAGCAGCGGGTGTGGCGTGTCCCTGGTTGGCAGCGGCGGAGGGTCTCTGGTTGGCAGCGTCGGTGGGTACCGGGTCAGTACCATCGGTCGCAGCTGCGGGAATCTGGTCAGCTGCTTCGGTGGTGGCGGGTCCCCAGTCGGTAGCGGCAGCGGGTGTGGCATGTCCCTGGTTGGCAGCGGCGGAGGGTCTCTGGTCGGCATCGGCAGTGGTGATGCGGCGGCGGGCTCAGCGGTGATGGCAGCAGCAGGTCCCTGGTCGGCAGCAGCCGTTGAGATCAGGGCTGGGACCTGGACGGACGTTGCTTCATGAGGGAGAGTGGGCGTCATTGTGACAAGGGTGGGTTGTACCTTCCGTGCTCGGCGTCTGCCCCGTGACGTCAGGAGCTGCCGTGCGGTGGAGCCATCGCTCTCATTGGACGAGAGCTCTGAGGAAGAAGTGTTTGAATGGGAGGGTGGAGGTTGAGCTTCACACAAGGCACTGTGTTTGACGGTGGCATTTTGGAGTGATAAACTACAGCAAAGTGGCCATTTTTAAGGCACTTCTGGCACTTGGCTTTTCTCGCTAGGCACTGGGACCTGCTGTGCTTGTTCCTCCCACAGAAATAACACTTTGGGGTTGCATCGGGCAGCATAGAGGCAGCCGACAGGCCGTCGGTGTGCCAAGGGGTAGTAGGGTAGAGGGAAGGCATCCTATTCACATCAGAGTGTGGGGTCCAGCCCCGAGAGTACACGTCCATACCTAAGACCACAACCTCCATTGTCTCTGCAATCCAGATCACGTCCTCTAGGTTTTCTCCCCATGTTCTAGCAGGGGCTGCCTCACCTCATTCGATCGAACCCTGGCCACATAGGCATCCCGAATGAGATCGTCTGCAGTCTCCGTAGCAGTTCTGTCTGTTCAGGCACAGTCCCTGCCCATTATCCTTAGTGCCTGAATATAATCTCTACAGGAGTCACCGGGCTGTTGCCTCCTCGTTGCAAGTTTGTACTGAGCATAGGCCCTGTTCACCGGACACTCATAGAGCTCTTTCAGCACCTTCATGGCTGCGGCGTAAATGGTCACGTCCTGGATGCTCTGGTAGACGCTTGGGGACACCATAGACATCAATATTAGTAGTCGACGGCTGTCCTTTATCACGGCAGGGTCAGAGAGCTGTAAGTATGTTTCGAAGCATTTCACCCAGTGCCTCATTTGAGGCTGTAGCTGAATGTGGGTCAATGTCGAGGCGTTCCAGCCATAGCATACACTCCATTCCTTTAAATCCTTTTTAGTTAATAAAATTGTAGAGCGCATCGAATGAACCAAAGACTTGTTGATCCAAACCAAGGCTTTTATTAACTAAAAGACTGGAGCATATCACATGTAGGTCAACCAGTCCAGAATAACCTGGTCTGGATAGGTGCAATCCTTTAAGACCTGCCAGTAGGTGTGGCAGCCAATCATAGTCATCCTACACTACAATCTGTACATATACAGATTGGTAATAGAATCTGTACTATAACAATAACAAAAATAGAATATAAGAAATAGAAGATAAAGATACAGAGAAGAGAAAGAAGGTGGCTTCCAAGAAGGAGAAAATAAGAACAACTGGAAAAAAAGGTAGAAAAGTTGCCGGAGAAGAAAGAAGAAGGCCTTACCTACACGAAGGAACAGGATGCTGTGGTGGCAAGGAGCGCCTGACCCTCGAGGTCAGTGCCTACCATGTGGAGTCATGACCCACCAGCCAGTGCACTACAAAAATGGCTCTCGGAGCCAAACAAAAGTGTGCAGTGTGCAATCAAAGGAGAAAGAGGACACTGACGGTAGGGGGGCTCAGCAGAGGAGTGGGCTGCCAAAGAGCAAGCAGCTGAGGGACACCCGACACCAGGGCTCTCAGCTGGAGGACAAGGAAGACAGCAGAAGAGGGAGCAATGAAACAGACGTGGGAGATAGACGGAGGGATGACCAACAAGAAGACCAATGTCAGGAAGCACAACAGACGAGCAGCCCAGGAGTGGAGGACCAGCAACAAGAGGCCCAGCAAGAAGAGGCCCGACAAAGAAATACAAGCAGCTCATCAGGAAAAACAGAAGAGACAAAGACACAAAGAAGAGAAGAAGAAGACACAAACACAGATACAGACACAGAAAAAGAGGAAGAAGAAGACCAAGATCTTCACAGAGAAATAGAAGGTAAAACTGATGGACAAAGAGAAATAAAGAATGGTTGTCATTAGAGTTTAATGCAATTAAAAGGAAAATGAAAAGAACAGAAGGTAAAATGCAAAGGTTAGAACTGGTAATGACAGAAATAGGGAAAAGAGGAGAGAATGTGGAAGAGGGGGAAACGGCTGTAGAAATGGAAGTAAATGACAAGAGAAAAATTGGAATAAAGTGACAAAAAAATTAAAGAGACACGAGAGTTGTTATCTCAGAAAATTGATGTGTTGGAAAATTATAGTAGGCGAAACAACATAAAAATAGTGGGCCTAAAGGAGGGTGAAGAAGGCACAGACATGAAGGAATTTATAAAAGGATGGATCCCGAAGGTCCTGGGAATGACAGAAATGCAGGAAGAAATGGAAATAGAAAGGGCACCCAGAGCATTAGCTCCGAAACCACAGGCACATCAAAAACCAAGATCGATCTTAGTAAAATTTTTGAGATACACGACAAGAGAAAATATACTGGAACGGGCAAGGAATAAAGTTAGAGAAGATAATACACCATTGGAATACAAGGGTCAAAAAATATTGTTTTACCCAGACATAAGTTTTGAACTCTTAAAGAGGAGGAAGGAGTTTAATACAGCAAAATCAACTTTACGGAAAAAAGGTTACAAATTCATATTAAGACATCCATCCAGAAGGGGATTTTAACGTTAATTTGGACCCAATGTTGGATAAAACTGGAAAAAAGACAAGTAAAAAGAATAAACTGACCACATTTATGGTTAAATCAATGCAGGAAATGAAACTTATGGATATATGAAGGAGGAAACACCCAAGAGAGAAGGAATTTTCATATTATTCGAGTAGGCACAAAACTCACTCAAGGATTGATATGTTTTTGTTGTCAGCCCATATTCAAGGGAGAGTTAGGAAAACTGAGTATAAAGCTAGACTACTATCAGATCATTCACCCCTATTATTAGCAATAGAAGTGGAGGACATCCCACCAAGAACATATAGATGGAGGTTAAACTCCATTCTACTTAAAAGACAGGAATTTAGGGAGTTTATTGAATGCCAAATTAAAACATATTTTGAAATAAACACAGGATCAGTGAAAGATAAATTCATATTATGGGACACAATGAAAGCCTTCATTAGAGTTATGTGACTAAGATGAAAAAGGATTACAATCGGGAAATAGAGCAGTTGGAAGGGAGATTGTAAGTACAGAAAAGGAATTAGTAAAAAGGGATGATATAATGAAAAGGAGAGAATTGGCGGACAAAAATATTAAATATGGAACATTACAAACATACAAGGTGGAGAAGAACATAATGAAAATATAGCAAAAGTATCATAAAATATTAGCCTGGCAATTTAAAACAGAACAAGCTAAAAGAACGATATTGGCATCAAGGAAAAAGGACAAATAAATTGCATATAATCCAACAGAGATTAATGAAAATTTTAAGGAATTTTATGAACAATTGTATCAAACTGAGAACGAGGGGAAAGATGATAAAACAGAGGAATTTTTAGCTAAAATTGGACTGCCAAAATTGAAAGAAGAGGAACAAAACAAACTAATAAAACAATTTGAAATAGAGGAAGTACAAGATATATTAAAAAAGCTGCCGAACAATAAAACACCAGGAGAGGATGGATTTCCAATAGAATTTTATAAAACATTTAAAGAGTTATTAATTCCTCCTCTCCTGGAAGTAATGAACCAGATAGAAGAAACACAAAACTTGCCAGATTCATGTAAGACAGCAATAATTACAGTAATACCAGACGGGGAAGGATCCATAAACACTAGTATCATATAGACCAATATCTCTACTTAACTCAGACTATAAGATAATAGCGAAAGTATTAGCAAACAGATTGGCCGATTGTGTACATAAAATAATAAAACAAGATCAAACTGGATTTATTAAGAAAAGACGAACAACGGACAATGTCTGCAAACTTATTAATCTAATCCACGCAGTTAAAGGAAATAAGAAACCAACAGTGGCTATTGCTCTCGACGCAGAAAAAACCTTTGACAGAGTAGAGTGAAATTACTTATTTAAAGTATTACAGAAGTTCAATCTACCTGAAAAATATATAAATTGGATTAAAGGATTGTATAATGCTTTAATTGTTGGTGAAGGTAACAGTAAATGGATATGTATCGAGTCACTTTAAATTAAGTAGGTCAATTAGACAGAGATGTTCACTGTTCGCCTTAGCAATAGAACCTTTGGTAAAACTGATAAGAATAGAAAATAAAATAAAAGGGATAAAAATAAAGGAGAAGGAGTATAAAATAAGATTATTTGCAGATGACATCATAGTATACCTAACAGAACCAGAGGTATCAGTAAAAGAATTACATAAGAAATTGAAGGAATATGGAGAATATTGGGGTACAAGAACAATGAAAATAAAAGTGAAGTGATGCCAATGAGTAACGCAGACTGTACAGAATTTAAAATAGAATCACCATTTAAATGGCAAGCACAAGCAATCTGTTACCTAGGTTAAATAATAACTTAAGCCACTTGTACAAACTAAATTATCAGCCACTAATAAAGTAGTTGCATGAAGACTCAGAACATTGGAAAGAATTACCGCTAATGTTGATAGGGAGGGTAAACTGCATTAAAATGAATGTGTTCCCAAGGATACAATACTTATTTCAATCGTTACCAATTCCCTTAAAAGAAAAATTCTTTAAGGAACTAAAGAGAATAATAAGGAAATTCTTGTGGAAAGGGAGGAATCTAAGGGTAGCGTTAGATAAATTAGCAGAGAGGTATAATCAAGGTGGTTTACAGTTTCCAAATTTTAGAAATTATTATAGAGCAGCACAATTAAGGTATTTATCAGATTTTTACCAAACAAGGGAAAAACCAGACTGGACTAAGATAGAAATAGATAAAATAAGGGAAAAGGTACCGGAACATATACTTTATAAGTGGGATGAAAAACTGGTGCAATATAAAAACTCACCAGTACTGCATTATTTACTTAATACATGGAAGAAGATCCACTTTGAAAGGAAAAAAAATGAATTATCAAATCCACTAATCCCTTTTACAATAGACAACCTTTCCTTTAGAGAATGGAAGAGAAAAGAAATCAAAAGAATAGGAAATTGTTTTTAGGGAAATCATTTATTAACATTTGAACAACTGAAGTACAAATATGGAATAGCTCATGGTACAATGTTTGCATATCATCAATTGAAAGCTTATTTAAAGGATAAATTGGGAAACAGCTTGAAATTACCTGAAGGAAGCAACTTTGAATACGTGATTACAGACACAATGATAATTAGATTTATAACCAACATGTACATTAAGCTGCAAGATAAAGAAAATGAAATAAACTATAAACCTAAGCAGAAGTGGGAAAAGGATCTAAACATAAAGAAAAAAAATGAAGTATGGGAAAAGTTATGTTCTGGAACTATGAAGAATACAATAAGCACAAGGTTATGCATGATACAGTATAATTGGTTACACAGGGTATATATTACTCCACAAAAATTTAAAAAAAGGGATTCAACATTATCGGATAGATGTTTTCGCTGTAAGAAGGAAATGGGAACAACATTACATGCAACTTGGGCATGTACGAAAATAAGTACATTTTGGGAAGAATTAAATCAGATACTAAATAAAATTACAAAAAAATAACATACCAAAAAAAACCAGAGATATTTCTTTTAAGCAACATAAGAAGTAGAGAATTAGGCTTCAAATTGGATAAAGTGAAAAAAAATTCATTATGATAGCCTTAGCGACAGCAAAAAAATGTATAATGTCAACTTGGAGAATGGAAGAGAGCATGAGTATACAGCAATGGTACATGGAAATGAATAAATGTATTCCATTGGAAAAAATAATATAATTTTTAAAAAAAGTCAATGTTTGAACAAATTTGGGAACCATACATGGAACATATCAGAGAGAGCTTGCCTACGACCTCCATCCCCTAAAATGAGAATGAAAATGATAAGACAAAACAACTAGATTCAGTGTGAATTAAATAGATGATGCATTTTTCTTGTTTATTTTCCTTTGTGTGAAGATATTATTTTATGGTTTTATTGTATATGTTGAATATTTATGGGTTTTGAAGAGAGGTGGGTAGAGGGGAGGGAGGGAAAGGGGAAAAAAGGGGAGAAAAGACCACTGTGTAAATTTAATGAGAAACATTTGTACATATTTTGGTTGATATGGTTCATAGTGTGAAAAATAAAAAAATTATATTAAAAAGAAGTGTTGCCAAAAAGTAATGGCGTTATTTCTCGGCATGTCCGTTTCAATTTAGTCATTTTTAAATTGTTTTTCCATGGTTTGTCTGTTTTTTAACTATAAATATATAGTATCATAACAGGTACATTTATCAGGGTTTTATTCTTATTATTTGTCTCAAAATTGAATCTATTTCCAAAAGTCTAAAAAGGGTTATTTTAAAAAATGAGTAATTTCCATAAGATCCAAATCACGAAAAGCACATCAAATAACATAAGAAAACACTAATTTTATTGCAATTTATGAAGGGTTTGATTTCTGAATAATTATCATAGATAAATACATAATCTGTTAGCTTATGTTTAATTTAAAATTTGTTAATTTAAATTTATTTCCATAGTGTCAGGATGTTTCCTTGAATGTTAAAGATTATTCATTTGCTCACAATAGCCAAGTAAACTTGTAACATATCCTACAGTTATGCAATCCCATCTAGGGTAAACCTTTAATGAAAATTTTTGCAAATATAATTTATTTCCAATTTTAGAGAAGTATATCACATGCCTTACCTTATAGACAGGAGCCTCTTGAGTCTCGACTGAAGTGAAAAACAACAAGTTGTAAGAAGACAGAAAACTCACACTTCTGAATCAGTCTGAATCTGTCTTGTGTGGAGGTCTGATGGGAACCGTGACTGAGTACCAAGCTGTTTATATTGAGAGACTGCCAGATGATCTCACTGACCTCAGTTCCAGATTGGTGGGGTGACACCTGGGAGGACTGAGACATGACCTCAGACCTACCCTGACCTCAGTGGGTTGGGAAGCCATGGCCCACTGATTGGGAACCAGAACAATACTTAGAGATTAGTTGATGATAGGCTTGGCTTAAAACCGTGTAAATTCTAGGACAGCAATTGGATCTAGCAAATTACAATGACCAGTTTGCACAATTTCCCAGTGTCGACAACTGTGAAATAAATTTTAAAAATTCTGATTACTTGTTTTGGATGCTATCAAGGGAATCAATTGATAAAACTCCCTTTCTTTCCTCCTTTTGCTGTTGTAATTCATTACTTCATGGTGGTGCTACAGGAGTCAAGCCAGCTGTTTGTTGCATCCAGCTGCAAGAGATGGAGCATGAAAATTAATTTTATTTTATATAAATATCGTCTTTTGTGACTTCTGGTTGGTCTGATACCAATTACATTGCATGTGATAATCTTACGCATATCAGTAATTGGACCTGATGTGGGAAATTGCTTTTGCTGAGACTTAACCCCAAGCTGATAGAGGAGGAAGTGAATTAGTTACTTTGAGTTGATTCTTACTTAAGGTGTAAAAACACAGAAATACTGGAGGAACAAAACCATGAGGAAGGGCTTAGTACTGAAATGCCTGTTGTATATCTGTACCTCCTATGGATGCTGCAAAACCTGCTGAGTTTCTCCAGCGTGTCTGTGTTTTTAATACAATCACAGCGGCTGCAGACTTCTGTGTTTCACTCTTACCTAAGGTGTATCCCAGGCGGGTTTAGGTTTCATGTCCAGACCTACTATATTTGTATAATGTATGCAAATGGAATGCAGTTCACTTTTTCACATCCACACTCATGACATATTCTAAGAGAATGCATTAAATTGATGGTACAGTGAATGTAGAGAAACCTGTGTACCAATTGTATTTACTGTGTATGTTAAGAATGAAGACAAATTTTGAAATTAAAACAATCCAGACTCGACATACATTTTTATCACTCTGCATGTTCCCTGAACTCATATTTTACACATGTAAAACAAAAATAAAGTAGTTCCAGGGACATTTTCTAAGTCTTCATTATTGATCTTCTAAGCACAAAATTTTGGATTAAGATATAAATAGTTCAACACTGAACATGGATCAATCAAATGCAGAGGACATGGGAGCACTGGAGGCAAATCCATGGACTCTCAGTGCCTCTGAAGAGACTCTTTTGCTTCCATTTCTCTCTTTCCATAATGGATGCCAGGCAATATGAATGGCGACTCTTTGTCTGCCTGACAAGATAGGCCAAAGTCAGTATGGATTCTTCAAGGGAAAATCTTACTTGACAAACCTATTGGAATTCTTTGAAGAAGTGACAAGCAGGCTGGATAAAGGAGATGCAGTGAATGCTTGCATTTGGATTTTCAGAAAGCTTTTGGATTATGGAATGAATAGCTTTGTGGCCAAGTTTGCAGATGATACAAAGGTAGATGGAGCAGGGAGGATGCAGAAGGACTTATACAAATTAGGAGAATGGGCAGAGAAACAACAAATGAAATGCAATGTTGAAAAGTGTACAGTCATGCATTCTGGTAGAAAAATAAATGAGCAGACTATTTTTTAAATGGGAAGAAAATTGAAAATACCCAGATGCAAAGTGACCTGTACCTACTGGAATTTAGGAGAATGGTCGGGGGGGGGGGGGGGGGGATCTCATTGAAACATTTTGAATGTTTAAAGTTGTGGACCAAGTAGATGTAGAAAGGTTGTTTCACATGGTGGGAGAGTGTAGAACAAGAGGGTACAACTTAAGGATTGAAGGGTGTCTGCTTAGAACAGAGATGTGAAGGAATATCTTCAGCCAGAGGGTGGTAAATCTATGGAATGTGTTGCCACAAATGGTTGTGGAGGCCGGGTCATTAAATGTATTTAAGGCAGAGATTGATAGGTTCTTAATTAGCCAGGACATCAAAGATTATAGGGTGAAGGCCGGGCAGTGGGATTGAATGAAAATAGATCACGCATGCTTAAATGGTGGGGCAGATTCGATGGGATGAATAGCCTATTTCTGCTCCTATGTCTTATGGTCTGATGGCAGCCATGTTCTGTTCTATTACTTAACAATCTTGATTCTAGAAACTGTATTCCCCATTTTCCTTCATTTTAGCCAAATGGAGTTTATTAAAAGAGTGCCTCTTCTGTGTGAATCAGGTCACTTCAGGGATTATTGGTCACTCAAGTTGGGCATCACAGGCTTTGAAGCAGGAGCCATGCCAGCGAGGACAGAGAGAAATTCCTTCTGTCAGAAGTCTGATCACTTTGCACATGCTCTCCTGGGTAGTTCATTAATCTTTTCAAAAGCAAACTGAGAACCACGATAAAATTAGTCTAATTTGTAAGTTTCTTTATTTCATGAGTCCTTTTCACACTGGCTAATCTGTAAATTGGCCATTCAATGAGCCAATTAAAGATGTAGATTTATAACAGGATATAGATAGGATGCAGAATTGGGTGGAAAAGTGGCAAATGGAGTTCAATCTGGATAAGTGTGAGATGATGCATTTTAGAAGGACAAACCAGAAGGCTGAGTACAGTTAATAATAGAATACTTAACAGATGGACCTTGGGGTCCAAATCCATAGATCTCTCAAGTTTGCTGTGTAAGTTGAGAGTTTTATGGCCTATGGGATGCTGAGCTTCATAAGTTGGGGCACTGAATTCAGAAGTCATGAGGTAATGTTGCAGCTCTACAAATCTCTTAGAATATTGTGTTCAGTTCTGGTCACCTCATTACAGGAAGGATGTGGAAGCTTCAGAGAGTGTGCAGAGGAGATTTACAAGGATGTTGCCTGGATTGGAAAATGTCTTATGAGGCAAGGTTTGCAGAGCTGGGACTTTTTTCTTTGGAGTGATAAAGATGTGAGAAGAGTAAAGAAGACTACAAGATTCTGAGAGGTATAGATCAGATAAACAGTCAGAACTTTTTTCCCAGGGCAGGAGTAATAAACACCAAAGAACATCGGTACAAAGTGAAGGAAGGAAAGCTTAGAGGAGACATCAGAGATAAATATTTTATACAAAGAGTTGTGGGTGCCAGAAATGCATTGCCAGGGCTGGTGGTGGAGGCTGGAAAGATAGAGGCATTTAAGAGACTTTTAGACAGGCACATGGCTGAAATAAAAATAGAAGGTTATGAGGTAAGAGTTTTTTTGGTGGGTAGATATCTTTAGGTCAGCACAACATTGTGGGCTGAAGGGCATGAACTATGTTGTAATGTTCTATGTTCTAAATTCCACTTACTAAAGTGCCATTTTTCACCTGATTATCATACGGTGAGAGCATTTGATAGAATATGGACAATGCAGGTTCTGTTTTGGATCTGCTGGTGGTCAGGACATGAGTCTACTATCCCATTCCAAGCTTTTACCACTCCAGTTCACCTTCCCCTCCCTACCAATAATGATTCCCCACTTTCCACCATAACCTACCCACATTAGTTTAAACTGCACTTCCAAGTTGGTAGTCCAATGCAAATATCCCAAAAAGTGCTGTCAATTTTATTGCACAGTCTGTCATTGGCCTGGTAAATTAAATCAACCTCAAATTTTACGTTTTAAAGTTTTTATTTGTCACTAAATACCGAACACAGTGGGAAGAGTTCCTCTTTGAACAGATCAACATGTTATCTCTAACATTTATCCAGTCCCGTAAAGAACACATTTGCAGAGTACAGAATTACGATGTAGAGTTTATGCAACACATTTAGGATTTGAAATGCATGGTGTGGAGTCATCGAGCATGGAAACAGGGCCTTTGGCACAACTTGCCCACTCTGACCAAATGCCCCACCTACACTAGTCCCACCTACCTGTGTTTGGCCCATATCCCTCTAAACCCATCCAGGTGTCTGTCTGAATTTTTTCTTAAACATTGCAATAGTACCTGGTTCAATTACCTTGTCCAGCAGCCTGTTCCATACACCCACCACCCTGTAGGTAAAAAAAGTTACCCTTCAGATTCCCATTAAATCTCTCCCCCCTCACCTTAAACCTATGCCCTCTGGTTACTGATTCCCCTATTCAAAAGATTCTGTGAGTTCACCCAATCTATTCCTTTCATGATTTTGTCCACCTCTGTAAGATCACTCCTCATTCTCCTCGCTCCAGGGAATAAAACCCCAGCCTGCTCCACCTCTCCCTATAGCTTAGGTCCCTGAGTCCTAGCAACATCCTCGCAAATCTTCTCTGCACCCTCTCTAGCTTGACAACATTTTTCCTGTAGCACAGTGACCAGATCTAAACACAATGCACTAAATGTGGCCTCAACACTATATTATACAACTGCAACATGATCTCTGTTTCTATACTCAATACTCTGACTGATGAAGGCAATTTATTGACCGCCCTTTGTACCTGTGATGTCACTTTCAAGGTATTACGTACCTATACTTCTCGATCCCTCAGCTCTACCACGCAGCCCAGATCTCTGCCATACACTGTGTAAATGATTCATTCAGGAGCCTGATGAACGAGGGAAGGAAATTGACTTTAAGCTTATTGGTGTGTGCTTTCATTCTCTTAAACCTTCTCTTTAAATGGGAGGAGACAGAAGAGAGTATGTCCAATGTGTGATGGGTCCTTCAGTGTGTTGATTGCCTTTCCTAAGCAACAGCAGATGTAAATGGGGGTCTGTGGAGGGGAGGGAAGTTTGCGTAATGTTGCATTGTGTTCTGAGCTGCATTCACTACCTTCTGAGCTTCTTCTGACCGTGTTGTTAGGCATTCAGTGTACGCTTTCAATGGTGCACCTTTGGAAATCTAAGGAAGTAGAGGTGATCATAATTTTCCTTGATCATCACATTAACATGCTTATCCCAGTTCAGGTCACTGGAGATATTTATTCCTGAGAATTTGAAGCTACTCTTTACATTAAGCAACCAAGTTTCAAAAGTTTTTTTTTAATTTAAATTTTAAATTTGGACATACAGCACGACAACAGTCCATTTCAACAGGCCAGTCTGTGCCGCCCAACTTATACTCAATTAACCTATACCCCCTGGTTCATTTCGAAGGGTGGGAAGAAACCGATGCCCCCAGAGAAAACCCATGCAGTGCAGAAACACAGTGCAGTATTCAAACCCCAGTCCGGTCCAGATTGCTGGTGCTGTAAAGGCATTGTGCTAACCGCTACGTCAACCATGCCACCCTTTAATGAGAGATTCATTGGAATGGAAAGCATTCTAGTGTCTTTTAATTCTTTGATGGAATGACTGGTTGATATTCCCCAAAGCAAATAAAAAAAGCAGAAAATGCTGGAAACACTCAGCAGATCAGGCAGCAATTGTGAAAAGAGAAGTAGAGTTTATATTTCAGGTCAAAACCCCTTCAAAGGTACTGACAAAGGGTCTTTGTGTGTTTTCACCATTTCCAGTTTTCATAGCATTATTGATAATGATTGATGTTGCAGAAACTTTTACATTGGATTTGCAGATGAGATTGTAGTTTAGCAACATTCTAAACAGGAATAATAAATAAAAAATCTTAATAAACCCATGAATAAATCTTAAATAGTGTTTGTGAAGGAATTCCAATGAGTACTGGCCAAGAGGTCTCAAACATTCCTCATTCATTCCCAGATTCATCCTTGTGAACCTCCTCTGAACTCTCTCCAATGTCAGCACATCCTTTCTTAAATGAGGAGCCGAAAACTGCTCACAATACTCCAACTGAGGACTCACCAGTGCCTTATAAAGCTTCAACATCACATCCCTGCTCTTGTATTCTATTCCTCTTGAAATGAATACCGACTGCCTTCTTCACCACCTTCTCAACCTAAATTTACCTTCGAGATATCATGCACAAGGAATCTCAAGCAAAAAAAAATGGTGGCACTGCCAGAGCTGCTGTAATGGCTGGTGTGGACCTGGGGAGAGCAGGAAGCGGAGACACAGTACTCCTTTGCGTGTTCCAATCACTGTCCAAATGCCGGTGGCTCACACAGGTTTTTAACAATCCGATGACAAAATCACTATGTTTTTATTAAAAATCCTGCATCCAAGGGGTCTGGGACCAAGATGGGAGTGCCTGTATTCAGCAGTGGCCTCAAGGAGTTGCAGGCCCAGAGGGAGCAGTGGACTGGTGCAGGGAACCAGTAACAGCGAGAACACCCCCTGTTGAGAAGGAGAAGCAGAGGAGACAACCTTACAGGATAGTGACCACAGCAGTGAACTAGCAAGGGGCTCTGAGCCTGAAGGACACACACAGGTGGCGAGCTGTTAGTTACTTATGGGCGAGAAACCCACACACGCTGAGGGTTGCTTGCAGTTGTCTCATAGGAGCCGGGTGTCGGAGCCAGGATTCGAGAAGGTGCTAAGGGCAAGGAGGGCTCCCAAAAGGTCCTGGGACTGAAGGCTTCCTCATGGATTGCCAATGGTTTGAACTGAACTGGAATCTTTTGTGGCTGCAGAGGCTGCAGAAGCGCTGGAGGTGACTCCACGGACACTCAGTGCCTCTACACTCTTTTGGAAGCTTCTCTTTTGCTTCTCTCTCTCTAACTGAAAGGGGCATCAGGGAATGCTAATACTAATGGCACATCTTAGCCATGGCAGACTAAAGGAAATTTTGTGCAGTATTACATTTCTGTTTCATTACATGACAATAAATAGTATCTAATCATTGCAAGGTTGACAAAGTTGGGTTTTTCCCTTTGGAGCAAGGGAGGCTGAAAGCTGACTTAATAGAAGAATATAAGATTTTGAAGGGCATATATAGGGTGAAAAACCAGACTCTTTTTCTTGTGGCGTCAAAAGCAAATACCAGAAGACATCTGTTTAAGGTGACTGGAAGAATGTTTGCGGAGATGTCTGAAGTTAGATATGCAGGTGGTTGGGAACCAAAGTGAAGAAGCAAAGGAAGAAGAGGTGCCACACTATTAGAGACAGCTGGTTGGGAGTTTGTGTGGAAGGACAGGCAGATAGAGCAAAATTGCAGCCATTGGGATGAGTTGCAATGCAACAGGGAGACAGAGTCAGAAAGAGTGACAAATACAGGGCCAGTTTTGTGTTTAAATTCATGCAGCTTTATAAATAAAAACAGAAAATGCTGGAGAAGCTCAGCAGGTCAAACAGTGTCCTTTATGTAGCAAAGGTACAAATACATAACCAACGTTTCGGGCTTGAGTCCTTCATCAAGGTATGATCTCCAGCATTTTGTGTTTTTTAATTCAACCACGATGTCTACAAATTTTCATGATTTACTTCTTTTCAGCATTAGAAATAAAGTGGATGACCTTGCAGTACAGCTACAGGTTGACAGGTATGATGTTGAGGCCATCTCAGAGTCGTGGCTAAAGGATCGATGTCATTTGGACCTGAATATCCAAAGATACAGAGTATCAAAAGGATAGGCAGGTAAGCAGAGGGGGTGGAGTGGCTCTATTGGTAAGGAATAACATTAAATAGTTAGAAAGAGGTGACATCGGATCAGAAGATATAGAATCATTGTGGGTTGAGTTAAGAAATGGCAAAAGTGAAAGGGCTCTGTTGGAAATTATATACAAACCTCCAACAGTAGTTGGGATGAGGACAACAAATTACATTGTTGGAAGGGCAATATTATGGTAGTCATGTGGGATTTTAATATGCAAGTAGATTGGGAAAACCAGGTTGGGACTGGATCTCAAGAGAGAATTTGTAAGAGTGCCTAAGAGATGACTTTTTAGAGCAGCTTGGTGATGAGCAAGAATTTAAATAAAACTGTCGACTTCTTTACCAGATTGTTTGAAATCTGTAGGAGCCATCGGCAGTGGGACTGGGTGAGAGGACTCTATGGGGGAGCAATGTGTTCCTCTCTCCACTCTCCATGCTGTCATTACAGCAGCTCCAGCAACACTCCCATTTGTTTTGTACAGAAGCAATTCAAGTCTTACTTGCTTTAGCTTGTCAATAAAATTCATAGTTGCTTGGCTAATAGACCAAAGGAAAGTGTGCTCCATCAGTAGTCCAGACAGATCCTTAGGGTCTTGTCATAATGTTATGGGTTTGGGTGATAACAGGAGTTCAGGAGACTAGTAATACAGTACATTTCCGATTATCCGAAACGCTCAGAACCAGATGTGTATCAATTAACTGCATTTTCCAGATATCTGCTCTGCAGCCCAGCTTAAGCAGCAGAATACTTATAACAGCTGACACCGATGCCGACACCTCACCACTGCCATCGCCGAACCTGGCCAGGCACCCGATGTCCTCGCTTGGATACCCGACACCTCCCCACCGCTGTTACGAAGCCTGCTCATATACCCAACACCCCACCCCCCCCCCCCCGACCACCATCACCGATCCTGCCCAGGTGCCCAAGGTGCCTACTTGGATTCCCAACTCCTCTCCACCACCATGGCGGAATCTTCCTAGGAAACTCCAGCCATGGCCCCGGCCGCCAACCCAACAGAGCTCCCAACAACATGGCCACCAACACGCACGCTGACCCATCGGAACTCTTGACAATTTGACTGCCGACTCCAGAATTGAACCAATTTGGCTACCTGTAGATCCTAAAACTGATCTGCACCTGAGTCCTGGTCGCCATTGGGCTGGAGTTTCCTGGGAGCCCGAGGTCTCCACTTTGATCCCACCCCAGTAGCTTCAGCATAATACTTGTGCAGTATCAGCGGTTAAAACAACAGAGAACAAGGGAAGGTTTTTCAAGCATGAAATAAAGTTTAATTCTTACCTTCAGAACACGAGTACACAAGAGGTCTGTTGGATTCAAAATGACACTAACAGCGCGTCAAAGTCCCACTGAAACATGGCAGGTTAAAATAAAAACAACTTTTTTCAACTAATGACATCATGTCGGCACAGAAATGTTTTTGTGGATATCTGGTAATTTCAGTAAAGTGACTTTCAGATACGTACTGTAATTAGAAAGAAACTGTTCTTGCATCTCAAGGTGCTTGACTTTAGGCTGCTGGAAGTCTCCTGGAAGCTAGCAGCGGGAAGAGAGCATGGCCAGGGTGACATTGGCTGCCCTCTTGAAGAAACGCCTCATGTCAATGCTTCGATGGACAAGAGGTTAGTGCTTTTCTTTTTTTTAATGATGCAGCATGGTAGAAAGGCCTCCTGGCCCATGAAACCCATGCTGCCCAATTTCACCAATTAATCTACCAATTGTACATTTTGGAGGGTGAGTGGAAAACAGAGCACCCAGAGAAAAGCTCTGCAGGATATTGGAAGAACAGACAGCCTCCAAATTTGAACCTAAGTGAATGGCACCTTAAGAGCATTGTGTTAAATGCTACACTAACCTTGTCACCTGTGGCTGTGTCTGTCACTTCCTGCATCCTGGATTCAAAACAAGAAAGTCTACAGATGCTGGGTTGAGTGCAATACACTAAAGTGCTGGAGAAACTCAGCAGGTCACACAGTATAGATACTGAGTGACCTGCTGAGGTTCTCCAGCACTTTGGGGTATTGCACTTTCTGCATCGTTCTGAGTGACTGGGCAATTCATAGACTTCAAGATTTTAGGAAGTATCAAAACTTATTTCTACATCCACATTTTGATGTAATTGGAGGTTAAATCTTTTCTTTTTCTTTGGCTTAGCTTCGTGGACGAAGATTTATGGAGGGGTATCTTCACGTCTGCTGCAGACTCATTGGTGACTGACAAGTCCGATGCGGGTCAGGCAGGCACGGTTGTAGTGGTTGCAAGGGAAAATTGGTGGGTTGGGGTTGGGTGTTGGGTTTTCCCTCCTTTGTCTTTTGTCAGTGAGGTGGGCTCTGCGGTCTTCTTCAAAGGAGGTTGCTGCCTGCCGAACTGTGAGGTGCCAAGATGCACGGTGGAGGCGATATCAGCCAACTGACGGTGGTCAATGTGGCAGGCACCAGTTCTTGTACCTCTTTTTTGGTGCACCTCTGTCTTGGTGGCCAGTGGAGAGCTCACCATATAACACGATCTTGGGAAGGCGATGGTCCTCCATTCTGGAGATGTGACCCACCCAGCGCAGATGGGTCTTCAGCAGTGTGGATTCGATGCTTGAGGACTCTACCAGCTCAAGTATTTCGATGTTGGTGATGAAGTCACTCCAATGAATGTTGAGGATGGAGCAGAGACACCGCTGATTGAAGCGTTCTAGGAGCTGTTGGTGATGCTGGTAGAGGACCCATGATTCGGAGCCGAACAGGAGCGTGGGTATGACAACGGCTCTGTACACGCTGATCTTTGTGTGTTTCTTCAGGTGGTTGTTCTTCCAGACTCTTTTATGTAGTCTTCCAAACGCACTATTTGCCTTGACGAGTCTGTTGTCTATCTCGTTGTCGATCCTTGCATCCGATGAAATGGTGCAGCCGAGGTAGGTAAACTGGTTGACCATTTTGAGTTCTGTGTGCCCGATGGAGATGTGGGGGGGGGGGGGCTGGTAGTCATGGTGTGGAGCTGGCTGATGGAGGACCTCAGTTTTCTTCAGGCTGACTTCCAGGCCAAACATTTTGGCAGTTTCCGCAAAACAGGATGTCATGCGCTGGAGAGCTGGCTCTGAATGGGGTTATAAAGCGGCATCATCTGCAAAGAGTAGTTCACGGACAAGTTGCTCTTGTGTCTTGATGTGAGCTTGCAGGCGCCTCAGATTGAAGAGACTGCCATCCGTGCGGTACCAGATGTAAACAGCGTCTTCATTGTTGAGGTCTTTCATGGTTTGTTTCAGCATCATGCTGAAGAAGATAATAAAGAGGGTTGGTGCGAGGATGCAGCCTTGCTTCCTTTCAACCAGGAAATCCAGGAGCTGCTGGCAAAGATGCGATCTGCCCACCAGGCTCCCCTTGCAAAGCCTTCCTGGCCAGAGAAAAAATGAGCCTTCCGTCTCGCATGCAGCCATCTTCAGCGCAAACTCCGGGAGATCCAAAATGAGTCGTGGACTAGCCTCCCCAAACGAACCCAGCTTAGCGCCGACATTGGCAACTTCAGGGGTTTCTATGAGACACTAAAGGCTGTGTACGGCCCCTCACCCCAAGTCCAAAGCCCTCTGCGCAGCTCAGGCGGCGAAGTCCTCCTCAGCGACAAGATCTCCATCCTCAATCGATGGTCAGAACACTTCCAATCTCTTTTCAGTGCCAACTGCTCAGTCCAAGAATCTGCCCTGCTCCAGCTCCCTCAACAGCCCTTGAATCTAGAGCTGGATGAGGTCCTTACCCGGGAAGAGACATATAAAGCAATTGAACAACTGAAAAGTGGCAAAGCAGCAGGTATGGATGGAATCCCCCCAGAGGTCTGGAAGGCTGACGGCAAAACTCTGCATACCAAACTGCATGAGTTTTTCATGCTCTGCTGGGACCAAGGAAAGCTGCCTCAGGATCTTCATGATGCCATCATCATCACCCTGTACAAAAACAAAGGCGAGAAATCAGACTGCTCAAACTACAGGGGAATCATGCTGCTCTCCATTGCAGGCAAAATCTTCGTTAGGATTCTCCTTAATAGACTAATACCTAGTGTCGCTGAAAATGTCCTCCCAGAATCACAGTGTGGCTTTCGCGCAAACAGAGGAACTACTGACATGGTCTTTGCCCTCAGACAGCTCCAAGAAAAATGCAGAGAACAAAACAAAGGACTCTACATCACCTTTGTTGACCTCACCAAAGCCTTTGACACCGTGAGCAGGAAAGGGCTTTGGCAAATACTAGAGCGCCTCGGATGCCCCCCCAAATTCCTCAACATGGTTATCCAACTGCACAAAAACCAAAAAGGTCAGGTCAGAAACAGCAATGAGCTCTCTGAATCCTTCTCCATTGACAACGGTGGAGGTTAAATACAGACTGTCTAATTGTGCAAGTAATCTATATACTAAAGCTCCACCTGCATGTTCAGAGCAGTAGTTTTCCCCTCCAGGCTGATCACATTCCAGTTACCACATGCCTGCCTCTTGTTGCCTTTGTGAGTAAAATAACAACACAATGAACTCATTAAAATACATATCTTTTTAAACCTTTGAAGGAAATAGAGAAGAGGAAAGTACAACCTTTACCAGAGAAACTGCTCTTTTCCAAACAACTGCATTTTCCTGACAGCAGAACTACCTCTTGTGGCTGTAATCAGTTTCTCTTTGCCTCTTCAATTTTAATTTAAAATTCCGTGTAAAAAAAACATTCAAATTAATAATTTATATATATATATATATATATATATATGCAAGCCAGCAATTTGCATTTTTACAATGCGTTTACCTCAGTAAAATGCATTGAACTACATCACAGGAGGGTAATGAAACAAAGATTTGCAGAGTCAGCTATTCAGACTGATGAACAAACACTTGGTTGAAAAAATGGTGAGAAGAAAAATCTTCAGGATGGAGAGGGAGAGAGGATTGGAGTTATGGCCCAAGATGCTTCTATTTCAAATTCTCCTTTCCACTGGACTCCAAATGCCTTGATCCAGTCTCCAATGCCATTGTGCAAATTCTCGTAATTCACGTCAAGTTCAACTTGTCACAAGTATTGGAAATGCAGTGATAGGATTGTCCTGCATGCTGACCTGTAGAACAAGACAGACACAAAAGTAATGCAGAATTACAGGGAAGGATTCACTTGGTGTGAACTGAAGTCAACATATTTTTTCATAATTTGAGAATCATTCAGGAATCTGGTAACAGCAGCAAGTAAACTGTTCTTGAAACTGGTGGTGCGGTGCATAATCTCACACCTATGAGACTTCTTCCTTTCGGGAGGGGGATGAAGAGAGTGTGGCCAAGCTGCGGTGAGTCTTTTCATATGTTGGCTGCTTTTCCAAGGCATCAAAAGTTATAGATGGAATCGATGGAGGGCAGTAGGGTGTGTTTGATGAATTTGGCTATGCTCACCACCTTCTGCAGTCTCTTGTGATATTGGGCAGAGTAGTTCCCGTACTACACAAGTGATTCACCCTGACAGGATGTTTTCAATGCCAAATGTACTCAGACAAAAATGATCCAAATTTATTGTCATATTCACTGTTAAATGTAAATATCCACTGAAATTCTTATTTGCTGCAGCTTATCAGGCACTTCATTTTAAAAAATCTATAAAAACTTTTTTTAAAAGTAGAAGGGAAAATAAATACAAAAGATAGATAGATAATAAATATTAAGTTTGCATAGTGCAAGAAACAACTGGCCTTGCAATAATGCAGACAGTTCTCTTTTGGTGTCGGAACAGTCTATGACTAGTGTCCCTGAAAGCTGTTGGATAGAAACTGTTTTTGAACCTAGAAGTGCTGGTTTTCAGGTTTCTGTACCTTCCACCTGAAAGGAGCAGTAAGAGGAGGTTGTGATCAGGGCCATGGGGCCCTTTATGATGTTGGCTGCTTTCTTGAGGCAGCGCCTCGCACATAGGTCTTCAGTGAAGAGGCACTGGTGCATTTTGTTGGCTATTGCATCAACATGAGTGGACCAGTACAAATCACTGAAGATGTTTACACCATTGAACCTAGGTCTACTACCTCTAACTCAACACCATTAATGTGGACCAGGGAATGAACTCTGCCCCTCCTCTTGTGGCCTATATCCAGACGACATTGGAGGAAAGGTGGTTATCCTGGCACGAAGCAACTAGCCCCTCCTTCTCTCTTCTGTGTGCTGTTTTCCCATTGTAGGGGACCTGCCTATACCATCTATGGATTTATAGATGGGGTTGAAATGCTGTTTGGCTACACAGTCATGGATGTACAGGGTATATGATAATACACAGCTGTGTGGAGCCATGGTGCTGAGGATGATCATGGAGGAGGTACTGTTACCAATCATTGATTACAGCCTGTGGGATAGAAAGTCATGGATCCAATTGCAGAGAGAGGTGAACTTAAATTTGAACTTCTCTGGGTCTCACATGTATGGTTTACCTGGTGAAGTTAAAGGGCACAGTTAAAATTTCTCTCCACCTTGTGTAGTTCACAGAGAATAGAACATGAAAGTCTGCAGACACCATAACTGAAGTAAAAACACAATGCAGGAGAAACTCAGAAATTTTGCTCATATCTTGATGAAGGGCTCAAACCAGAAATATTGGTTATGAATCATTATCTTCATTATATAAAGGACACTGTTTGGCCTGCTGAGTTTCTCCAGCATTGTGTTTTTACTATTATTATTCACAGAGAACTTATTATTTATGAGCCTCCTGAGCCATTAATTCAATGCCATAAATATGGGCTGACACCAAGAAATAAAATGATTGTTATGAGTTTTCCCAGGCACTCCTACCTATGCAACACATCCTGGTTGGTTGCTTTAGAGTAGGTGGGGTCAGGAGTTGTTAGGCATGTGAGAGAATGGTGCAGATGATGGGGGATTGGTGGAAAACCAGTAAGAGCCAGCACAGAGCCTTAGGGCTGAATGGCCTACTTCTGTGCCATTATGAAGTAACCTCATCTCCCTTGTGCTCCTTCTCAGCTTTTCCATACAGTATCTCCCTTGAACCTTCAAGATGCTCCCACCAGTTTCTGAGTGTGAAGGAGTCATTCAAATTGGAAAGCATAGGTGGGCCAATGTGTTAAAGCTGACATTTACATAGCGATCTGAATATAATTAAAGGAGCATCATCAAGAAAGTGTGTGGCTAATCATGTAGAGCAGAGGATCATGAACTTAGTCAAAAAAGATGTTCGAAAGAGTGTTCCGGACAGGAGAGGTTGACAGAAAAATATCTGGAAAGGGAAATCCACAAGGAGCAAAACATGAAAGTCTGTAGACACATCGAATATATTATCCTCTGCAATTTACATCACCTAGATGATCCCACCATCAATCTTCCCCTCCCCTCCCCTCTCAGTCTTCTGAAGGGATTGCTCTCTCCATGACTCCCTTCTCCTCTCATCCCTTCTCACTAATTGCTGCCTTGGCACTTCCCCCTGTGACCACAGAAGATACTCCACTTGTGCCCACACATCCTCCGATACCATCATTTGGGGACCCAAAGAGTCGTTCCAAGTGAAGCAACACTACTCTTGTGAATCTGCAGGAGTTATTTACTGCACCCGGTTCTCCAGTTGTGGCCTCCTCTATATTGGAGAGACTGGACACAGACTGGGAGAGCCTTCGCTCTGTCCACATCAATGATTGAGATCTCCCAGTGCTCAATCATTTTAATTCTGTGCCCCACTCCCGCGCTGACATGTCTGGTCCATAGTCTCAGGCACTGCCATACCAAGGCCACCTGTAAAATGGAGGAGCACCACCTAATATTCCATCTGGGCACTCTCGAACCAGATGGCATTAACATAGACTTCCCTGGTATCTGCTAGCCCACTCCCCATTTTCCCTTTCTTCCTTATTCTTCCAGCTCACCATCTCTCTATTCACAGAGCCATCCCCCTTCCACTGTTTGCTGTTGAACCCTCCCTCCTTTATCCACATATTACCACCTGCCTGTGGGCCTGTGCTCCTCCCCTCCCACCATTTTACTCAGGCGCCTCCCAACATTTTGCTCATACCTTGATGAAAGATTCAAGCCCAAAACGTTGGTTATGTATCTTTATCTTTGCTACATAAAGGACACTTTGACCTGCTGAGTTTCTCCTGCAGTGTGTTTTTACATTATCCATTTGAACAATTATCGGCCAAATTTAATCTTTCTAAGACATTTTTTAGATATTTAAAATTAGACATTTTGTTTAGTCTAAGCTTTTGGATTTCCCGCGAACTTCAAATACTAATAAGACCATAAGACCATAAGACATAGGTGCAGAAATAGGCCATTCAGCCCACCAAGTCTGCCCTCCCATTCAATCACGAGCTGATCCATTTCCCCACTCAACAACACAGTTCGACCTTCTCCCCATAATATTTGATGCCCTGGTTAATCCAGAACCTATCAATCTCTGTCTTAAATAAACCCAATGGCCTGGCCTCCACACCACCTGTGGCAACAAATTCCGCAGATTTTCCACCCTCTGGCTGAAGATATTCCTCCGTATCTTTGTTCTAAGCGGACACCCTTCAATCCTGAAGTTGTGCCTGTCATGATAATGAATATGCATGAGATGTATTCACCTGACCGGAAGTTACATGGTATGAGAGAGGGAGAAGAGCGCGAAATGGAGGAACAATGAAAGCTGGAGAATAAAGACACGGAGATGTTTAACTGTTAAAACTTGCGTTATTAGTGTTATTAACTTCACATTTTGGGCCACAAATGTGACATTGGCGACGAGGATTAAAACGACAACATTTTGGAACTTCAACGTGATAAGAATTTTGATCTTTGATTCGGTGGCTTTGGGCTGAAAAAAGTTTCCTCATGGCAGGCGTAGAAGCTGACTTTCTAACACTTCGAGGTGTTCCTCATTTTGACCCAACGGGTGATGCAAGCACTGTAAGTGTGAAGTGAAAGGCATGGCTGGAAGAATTTGAAGCCTACGCCGACAGTCGTGGCCTATTTCTCGATAGCGGAACGGTGGAACAAAAAGCGCAGAGGAGGGCGTTACTTCTTTTCACTGCAGGACCCGCAGTTCGGGAAACTTTTAAGACACTTTTGAATACAGGAAGGATGAATACCAGAAAGCGGTCGATGCATTGAATGCACACTATGTAGTGACACCGAATGCTACATTTCAACGCCATTTGTTTCGGAGAACGAAACAAGAAGATGGACAAACAATTGCTCAATACGTGACGAGATTGCGCCAGCTGGCTGTTGGATGCAATTACATGGCAGCTGATTTGGACAGCCAATTATTGGATCAAGTCGTGCAGCACTGCAGATCAGACAAGCTCAGGAGACGTCTGCTGGAAAAAGGGAGTGAGTTGAAGCTCACCAATGCTTTAGCCATTGCTGCTGCATTAGAGGCTGTTGAGGGGCAATTTCATACCATGACCCTGAAGGACAACTCAAGCCAGCAAGTTAAGAGGCTCTCACATCGCCAGAACCAGCCAAGATATACGTCGACGCATGACGTGGAGTGATATCGATGTGGAAACAGAGGTCATTTTGGAAAAGACCCATGCTGCCCAGCAAAAGGCAAAGTTTGCAGAAAGTGCGGAGGTAAGGACCACTTTGCAAAGAAGTGCAAAAGCAAGTCCAATGCAGACCAGAAGGGGAAGAGCACAGCTTCCAAAGGCAAAGCTTGGGGGAAAGGAAAGCATCCTGGAAAGAAAGACACTATTCGCCATATAGACGGTGACCCAGAAAGTGACGATGATGATGATAACCAGGATGGACAGAGATATTATCAATTTACATTGAATGATGTACATCATGAGAAGGTCCCAGTGATCATTGGTGGTGTGACAGTTCAGGTCATTGTAGACTCAGGCAGTGACAGTAATGTAATTGATCGACATTTATGGGAGAAATTGAAAAGGAAGAAAATCATCTGTACCTCAAAGAAGTGCTCCAAGAAACTGTATCCATACACAGCAACCAAGCCATTGCAGACCATTGGATGTTTTACTGCAACTGTTGAAGCTAGTGATAAGTACACCGAAGCAGAGTTTGTTGTCATCGACGATTGGGGAGAACCATTGCTGAGTAGACGCACAGCGCAAAACCTGGCAATACTTCATATTGGAGCTCGTGTCAATTCAGTTCAGTCATACGAGGATATGAAGCAAGAATTCCCCGCAGTCTTCCAAGGAGTAGGAAAGCTGAAAGGTCGACAACTAAAGTTAGCGGTGGATGAAACGGTCAAACCCAAGGCGCAACCAGTGCGCAGAACTCCGTTTGGACTTCGTGGGAAAGTCGAAGCCAAAATTGATGGAGCAAGACATTATTGAACCTGTGGAACATTCGACACAATGGGTCAGCCCAGTAGTGATTGTGCCCAAACCAAATGGTGAGATAAGACTGTGTGTTGATATGAGGATGGCCAATGAAGCTATAATTCGGGAACGACATGCTATACCAACAGTGGAGGAAATACTTCAAGAGTTAACTACCAGTAAGATATTCTCAAAAATTGATTTAAAGTGGGGCTATCATCAATTAGAGCTGGACCCTGAATCCCGAGACGTAACAACATTTGTGACTCACTGTGGATTGTACTGATACAAGAGACTATCGTTCGGCATTAATGCAGCTTCTGAGATCTACCAGCCTGAAATCCATCGAGTGATTCAAGGCATTCCTGGAGTTGTCAACATTTCTGACGACATCATAGTCCATGCACCTACAAAGGAAGAGCATGACAGACGGTTGAGGCGTGTACTATCTAGACTACAGGAGGCAGGCCTTACCATGAATGGAAACAAGTGCCAGTTTGGTGTGTCAGAGATGGACTTCATGGGACACAGATTTACACGGGAAGGACTAAACCCAGCAGAGGCCAAGGTGAAGGCTATTGCAGATGCACGTGCACCCCAGAACGCAACGGAGGTGAGGAGTTTCCTGGGATTGGTCAATTATTGTGCAAAGTTCATCCCTAACTTTGCTACAGTGGCAGAACCACTAAGGAAACTAACCAGGAAAGGTGTACCACTTCATTTTGGATCGGAGCAGAAGAAAACGTTCACAACGCTGAAGCAAAGTCTGACAGATGCTGATACTCTTGGATATTATGATCCGGCTGCACCAACCAAAGTCATAGCGGATGCTAGTCCCGTTGGTTTAGGAGCCGTGTTGGTCCAGATACATGATGTAGGACCAAGAATCATTGCCTACGCCAGCAGATGGTTGTCAGATGTGGAAAGAAGATATTCTCAAACAGAGAAAGAAGCACTCGGACTTGTATGGGCCTGTGAGAGGTTCCATGCATATTTGTATGGCATTGAATTTGAACTCATCACAGATCATAAGCCATTAGAGGTGATCTATGCTGCTAGATCCAAACCGTGTGCCAGAATAGAGCGATAGGTACTCCGACTCCAACCCTACAAATATAAAGTAGTTCACATTGCCGGGAAAGCACACATTGCTGATCCGCTGTCCAATGGTGAAGGATGGATGCCCACAATCCAAGTCAGAATTGGGGACAGAAGCAGAGAGCTTTGTACGCTTCGTAGCTATTCAGTCGACACCGAAAGCTGTGACCACGAAGGAAGTCGAGAGAGAGTCCGAACATGACCCAGAACTTAAGGAAGTGAGAGAATGTATCCAGAGTGGACAATGGGACAAGTGTACTCACAAGGCTTACATTCCCATTAGAGACGAACTTTGTTGCATCGGACAGTATGTATTGAGAGGTTGTAGATTGGTGATACCACAGAGTTTGAGACCGAAGATCGTATCCTTAGCTCATGAAGGACACCTAGGTATTGTTGGTACCAAGCAAAACCTCAGGAGTAAAGTCTGGTGGCCAGGTTGTGATAAAGATGCAGAGAAATTCGTCAAAACTTGCCATGGATGACAAATCACAAGTAGGAGTAATCCTCCAGAGCCGATCCGGAGTACGCAACTCCCGACAGGACCGTGGATCGACGTAGCCGTTGACTTTCTTGGACCTTTACCAACTGGTGAATCAATCATGGTAGTGATAGATTACTACAGCAGATACTATGAGTACGCTGTGATGAGGTCCACGACCACTGAAAAAACAATACAAGCATTAGCAGAGATCTTCGCAAGATATGGATTGCCTGTTACGCTATACTCTGACAATGGTTCACAATTCATTTCAGAGACATTTGCTGAATACATGAGGACCATAGGTATCCACCATCATAAAGTAACTCCGAAATGGCCGCAAGCCAACAGGGAAGTAGAGAGACAAAATCAGTCCATTGAAAAACGATTACGGATTGCTCACGCAGAAGGACAAAATTGGCAAGAAGCATTGCTATCTTATGTGGCTGTCTATCGGGCAACGCCCCATGCAACCACAGAAAAAAGTCCTGCAGAAGCATTTTTTGGGAGAAAAATCCACACCAAAATGCCCGAAATAAAGGAAATCAGGGATGACCAGGAGATGAGGGACCACGATGCTGAAAAGAAAGGAGCAGCAAAGCTGTACACAGATTTGAGACGTGAAGCCAGGTACTCAGACATCATGTCTGGAGATAATGTTCTGGTGAGGCATGAGAATGGTGGTAAGCTAGACACACCTTATTACCATCAACCCTACACTGTCGTATCCAGAAGTGGCAGTATGGTAACAGTCAAGTCTCCGGCTGGAGTCCTGTACAAAAGAAATGTGTCAGGTGTAAAAAGGTACCAGTCCAGAGAGACATCGAGCGAGGAAGCTGAAAGTCCAATATGAGATGCTCAACCTGAGAGACCAGATGATGTTCGCGAGGCGGTTACCAGCATTCCTGATGAAGTGACTAGAGTGCCAGAAGCACTCGAGGCCGTAGCGAGCAGTGTTTCCGACGCTGAGAGTGAACAACCGAGTAGTGACGATAGTATCGCAGGAAGGCCGAAACGAGACAGGAAAGCGCCTAAACGATACGAAGACTTTGTGCCGTATTTCTAATTGTGCCCGCATTATCACAAAAGGGAAAAGTTTGTGACGGTTGGAATGATAAAAGAACATTGGGACAGTGATTTGATCATATATCATAAAGTGCGTGTATGAGTGCTGTATGTAGTACATTTTGTTTAGTTGAGTTATTGTATTACAGTTAGTTACGACATGTTCATGTTACATTGTGTGTAGAAGGAATTTGAACTTGTTTGTTTGTTTGTTAGACATTGTTTGTTGGTTCCGAGGGATATTGATAAGGTGACGGTGTTTACATTTCAATATTAAGGTGGAAAGTTTATTTCTGGTAAAAGGAGGGATGTCATGATAATGAATATGCATGAGATGTATTCACCTGACCGGAAGTCACATGGTATGAGAGAGGGAGAAGAGCGCGAAATGGAGGAACAATGAAAGCTGGAGAATAAAGACATGGAGATGTTTAACTGGTAAAACTTGCATTATTAGTGTTATAACTTCACATTTCGGGCCACAAATGTGACAGTGCCCTCTTGTTCTAGACTCTTCCAACATGGGAAACAACCTTTCTACATCTACTCTGTACACACCTTTCATCTCAAATGCCCATTTAGGGGGGCGTGGCAAGATGGCGTAGAGGGAAGATATTTTTGATCTGTTTTTTTTTAGAATTTACACTTTTATTTTAACGGTAGATTAACATCATTTATAATTAAAAATTTATTGGCTTTAAAATCAGTCTTTATGGCTTGGATCAAGAGCGATTGGGAACGAGATTTGAACTTAACATTTTCAGATGAAGATTGGTACTCTACTGTCAACTTGATTAATGATTCTTCATTCTGTGCAAGACATTGTTTATTACAGTTTAAGGTGGTATATAGAACACACATGTTCAAACTTACATTATCTCATTTTTATGCAGATATTGATCCATGTTGTGAAAAGTGTAAAACATTTTAAGTTTCCCTGATTTATGTTTTGGGAATGCCTAAATTTAGAGAGATTCTAGAAAGGCATTTTCAAACTTTATCAATGATTTTTAAGATTAATTTAGAGCCTTGTCCGATAATTGCTCGGTTTGGTTTTTCTTGTGACCCAGATAAACCTATGTCTGCATCTCAGGAGGAAGTTTTAGCTTTTGCCATATTGATTGCCAGACAAGCAATTTTATTGAAATGGAAAGATGATTCATCCCCTAATCATACACAGTGGTTATATGACATAATGTCCTATTTAAGTTGGGAGAAAATTAGAAATAATATTAAAGATAGAGTTTCAACTTATAAAGTTGTGGAGCCCATTCTTAGAATTTTATTATAAATGGAAAAATTAAGAATTATCATGTACTCTGGGTGGGTCACCATTGGGTCCACATTTTCATTTTTATTTATTATATAAGGTTTATATTTATTATATATTGACTAAAGGGAGGGGATAGATTAGATGTAGTTTTTATTTTTTATAATTTGGCTTAATTCAGCATATGGGTTTAACATAGTTTTACAGATCAACACACAATTGTTTCTTAAGTTTATAAAGGAATTCTCGACTTGGTTTTATCTTTTTTTCGTGTCCTTACATATATCTAAATGATTTGTTATGTGCTTTCTTTTCTAAAACTCTGTATGTTAGCTTATATGTTAAACTCAATAAAAATATTTTGGAAAGCTAGATGTCACATATCACAGCCATTCTCACCCTTTTTTTGGCTATGGCCCCCTTAGGACTCTGCTCAAAATTTATGGGGTCCCTTCCCTGTTTAGCAGTCAAGTTTAGTTGGTTCTTTCATAATTCTCTCCTACATTAAAAAAAATTATATTAAGTGAGGCAAAAAGAAAACAAGGCTTTCACTTAAATATGAGGTGCTCCTGGTTGGGGGAGGGGGAGGGGTGTGGGGTTGCATTGGGCTGTGATTGTAGGAAAACAGAGACAATGGAGGAACTCAGCCAGTCTCACAGCATCTATAGGAGGTAAAGAAATATTCTGATGTTTCAGGTCTGAGACCTTCCTCAAGGTATGTATAAGAAAAGAGGCAGGCATCTGTATTGAAAGGCTGTCGGAAAAAAAAGGGAGAGGGAGGGGTACAGACCAATAGACAAAAGGTGTTAGTTGGATATGATAAGAGGACAGGAGAGAGAGGTGAGAATTGATTTTGGGTCTATAAAAAGGAGACAGAGGGAAAAGGGGAGGGAGGAATGGAAACATGGAGAAAAACGGGAGTGGGGTTTAACAGAAACAGGAGAAGTTGATGTTACTGCCATCTGGTTGGAGGGTGCCCAGATGGAATATGAGGTGTTCCTTCAATTTGCAGGTGGTCTCATTCTTACAGTGCATGAGACCATAGACAGACATGTCAACAAGGGAATAGGGCAGGGAATTGAAATGGGTGGCCACTGGGAGATACACACTATTGCGGCGGACAGAGCCGAAGTGCTTAGATCATTTTGTTGAGCACCTCAGCTCTGATCTGTCACTTGTCTGTTGGCCTGTACTTCTCCCCCTCCCATTCTACCCTTTATCCCCCACCCTTCTTACTCCTACCTTGAGGAAGGGCTCAGGCCCAAAACATCGGCAATATAAAGGTAAAGGTTCCATTATTGTCATTGAATATTACATTTAGAATGCAACATTCATGAAATTCTTTAACTTTTGTCTACCATAAAGCAGACAGAGAGCTGCCACTTTGTCCAGCGCTGGTGTTCCTAGGTGGTCTCCCCTCAAAGTACTGACCAGGCCTGAGCCTACTTAGCTTCTGAGATCAGACAATCTCAGGTGTATTCAGGCTATTAGGCTTCTGTGATCTTTACATACTATGGATGCTGTGAGATCGGCTGAGTTCTTCCAGCACTTATATTCAAGAATTAAGGTTGTGTCGAATTTTTAAATGTTAAAATTTTTTTAGACTTATAGCATGGTTACAGGCCATTTCAGCCCAAGAGTCTGTGCCGTTCAATTTACACCCAATTAACCTGCACCCTCTGGGGCAGGGTGTCAAACTCAAATTCACAGAGGGCCAAAATTAAAAACTTGGACTAAGTCGTGGGCCAAACTAAATATTTATTGAAAATTTTCAACAACATCTGGGTGTTTTCTCTTCTTTCAACACATGTAATGTTAAACTTTTTCTTATTAAAATAAATGTTTAATAATAGTTTTGGTTAAACTCTTTCCAGAAGAAACATTAACAAATGAGAAATAAAATATAAAGTTTGCTGTAAAACCAGACTTCTTTTCATCTCCTCCACCTTATGGAGCTTTTGCTTCTCGTTCAGATCCTTATACCTGTCCTGGTATTTCGTTTCATAGTGTCGTTGTATGTTATATTCTTTAACTCCACACACAAGACTAACAGGTTTGTCTTTTAAAATGATGAACATATAGTCTGCCTCCCACCTGTCTTGAAAGGTCCTGTTTTCTGTCTTTCGTTTGGCCATTTTTCGTAAGGGGTTTATTACATGTGAGTTGGGCGACAGGTCACAGATGCTAATGAAAGTAAAGAGAGGAGGTGGGGACGATTAGCGGGCTGACGGGCCGGCGCCGAATTTGCAAAGCATTCTGGGATTTGTAGTATTAGCTGTGCATGCGCTATACTGGCGCGGCGGCCAGCGGGCCAGCTCTAATACATATTTGATATGATCTTGCGGGCCAAATATAATTATATCATGGGCCAAATTTGGCCCGCGGACCTGAGTTTGACATGTGTGTTCTGGGGATTTGGAATGGTGGGAGGAAACCGGAGCCCCCGGGGAAAACCCTTGCAAACACAGGGAAAATGTACAAAACTCTTAGGCTTTGTGTACTCACCTAAATCAACATAAGAGATGCACGATATCATGTTAAGCTGGATGAAATGAAGCCCCTCCCAACTTTTCCAAAGTGCATCTGAGCCACCTGTCAATCTATCCATAATTCTCCAGAAGCATCCTGTTGTCAAAAACCCTTTAAATGTAAGCATCTTGGAGCACAGCCTTTGCAAAATCTGTGGAGGGGAATCCTCTTATTCCTTTGATTCCTTCTTGGTGTACCATACTCTTTCTTCAGGCTTGGAGGCAAAGGGTGGGTGGCGGAATTCTGCCTCAAGGGTAAAGTTTAGTTTAGGATGTAGTGCAGTCCTCCATTAATATAGAATTCCGTGCTCCTGGTACACAGACTTGAGGCTGTCAGCACAATTTGTGAATCAAGTTTATATTTAATTGCTTCATCTTTATAATGTCAGTGGAGTGGGAATTTAGAGCATGTTAGATGTGTTTTAATTGTTAGGAAAATGCAAATACAACCTTGGCTGCTTACATCAACTTTAAGTTCATTTAAAGTAAAATCATGTCTCTTTTCAAATATCAAAGCAAGGTCACCACTGATAATGCATGGATCTTTTGTTCTCTGTTTACACTCTTATGAAATGTTTATTAATGCAGTTCAAATAATATCACTTTTCTTGTTTGTAATCTTTATTCAATTATGTGAATTGCTTTTCATCAGATCAGTTTTTTTCCCCTTCTGTACAGGTTATGACAGCGGAAGCAAAAATTCTATGTTAAGTCTTTCAATCATTGTGGAAATTCCTCAAATTTGCACCTTCATATTTGTAGACATTACCTGTCCTGAGCTAAATCAGAAAGTTGATACTTTTCTTCATATCCAACCTATCCAGAAATATTGTACTCAAGAGACAATAATCTGGAGGAAAAAAAAATGCTGGAGGAACTCACCACTCAAGTCACAACCATGGAGAAAAAGGAATAGTCGACATTTTGTGTCTAAATCTGTGTAAGCGCAGAGCTCAACCTAAAGGTTCAGCTCTCGGCTTCGACAGATGCTGCAATGACAGATACAGTCATTTGTAATTTAGGTACAAGTAGATTAATTGCACACCTGTTCAGAGCTTTATAAAGGACACTTCCTCATGAAAAGGTGTTTGGTAAAGGTGTTATATTAAACATAATTTGCATATTCCTTATATCAATCATTATCCTTCTGATTGATTCCTGCCCTACAAGAGGAAAGGTTTATAAAGATAATGGGACATCTTTTCTTTAATTTTATTCCTACTGTAGTGAAGTCATTATTCAATTATGTCAGTCTGCCCAAGACATAATTAAAACTGCAGCATGAACAGACAAGCCCTAACTTTATCTTCATTTTACATGTTGCAATATGCAGCAGGCAATGTTTATGCTGATTTTAGTTGACAAAAGATTAATAGCTAAAATATATCCAAAGTTAAATAGTTTAATAATACCTATGCAGTTCTTTAGAATCTTTTTTTTAAACTTCCCACACAATAACACAAGAATGATATTTGAAGTAGACATTCAGTCTATGACTACAGTTTGACATTCAACACCATCATCCCCTCAAAACTGATCAGCAAACTCCAAGACCTGTGGCTCAACACCCCAATGTGTAATTGGATCATGGATTACCTCACCTCCAGACCACAATCAGTGCAGATTGGCAAGAACAACTCCTCCACAATCTCTATCAGTACTGGAGCATCACAGGGTTTCATACTTAGTCCCCTGCTCTACTCACTTTACATCTATGGCTGTGTGGCTTGGTATGGCAACACTACTATTTACAAATTTGTTTGCGATACCACAGTAGTGGCCTGTAAGGAAAGTGGCATTGAGGCAGCATGCAGGACGGAGATTGAAAACTTGGCTGAATGGTGCACTAACAACAACCTTGCACTCAATGTCACCAAAACCAAGAGCTGATTGTATACTTTAGGAAGGGAAAACCAAAGATATATGATCCAGTGATCATTTGGAGATCAGAGGGTGAGCAAATTTAAATTCCTTGGAGGCATTATCTTGGAGGACCTTTCCTGGACACAACATACTAATGTCATCGTGAAGGATGCACATTAACACCTCTACTTCCTCAGGAGTTTGCAGAAGTTCGGTAACCTTAGCAAACTTCTACAGCTGTGTAGTGGAAAGTGTGCTGACTGGCTGTGTCATGGTCTAGTATGAGGGCACCAATACCTCTAAGCAGAAAGCCTTACAAAAAGGTAGTGGACACAGCCCAGTACATCACAGGCAAAACTCTACCCACCATCAAAAACATCTACAAGGAACACTGCTGTCAGAGAGCAGCAGTAAGGATCTATACTACCTCTGTTCTCACTGCTGCCATCAGGAAAGAGGTATAGGTGCCACAAGACTCGCACCACCAGGTTCAGCAACTGCTGCTCCCCCTCCACCATCAGACTCCTCAACAGTCAGAGGCTCATTTAAGGACTCTTACTTTGCACATTATTTATTAGAGAATTTTTTTAATATTGCACAATCCTTTTTTTTTTACATTTTCTCTTTGTATACACATCTTGCATCCAGTTTACAGTTCATGATAAGAAGAAATTCTGCCTGGCCCACAGGTAAAAGAATCTCAAGGTTGTATGTGATAGCATGTATATACTCTGACAATAAATCTGAACTTTGAATGTTAACTTTGAACATGTTATAACAAGGCAAAAGTGTGCTTAACCATAATAGTGGTCCTAGACAGTCCAAACAGCTGGGCTCTAGGCAAAGTTAATTCTTGCTTTGGGAAGTTCACAATTTAGTCATACATCTAACTTTGATCTGAGTGAGTGATTAAAGAAACTTTGGATTTTCAATTTTAAAAGCCTGTCTCCAAGGATTATTTCAATCACATGTTGAACATTACATAAGGCATGTTAACTGTGCGGTGCACAGTGAGCTAACATATTTTGTGCATTGCCACTCTGCTCCAGTATTCTATTGCACAGAAGCATAAGGTTTTAGTTGTTCAATGTAGCTGAAGGCCTCAGGCAAGAGTGAAACAGGCAGGAGAAAAATGTGTTAATCATTTGTCATGCTGGGAGACTCCTCAGGTTAGGGCAAAAGCTCAGAGCCTCATTCTGGAAGGATCTGAACTTCAAAGGGCTGGGCTAAAGTATTGAATTTTGGCGAAGGATGGAGAGGTCACGTCTTTATTCCCGAGAGTGTAGGAAGCTGAGAAGTGATCCTATAAAGGCCAAAGACAAGGAGAATGCTCACAGTGCATTTCCCAGAGTGGGCAATTCTGGAATGAAAGGGTATAGGTATAAGGTGATGTGGTGAAAGGCATTTGTAAAGAGGTATGGACTGGCCAGACCGAACCTACCTGACCTTCCCTAACTCCTCTCTTGGCTCCTCCCCAGATTTCCCAATTGTGATAGTACAAATTCTATCACCAATGTGTATATGTACAGATTGTAGTGTAGGATAACTGTGATTGGCTGAGAGCGTAGCCTCGCCTACTGGCAGGTCTTAAAGGATTGCTCCTAGCCAGACCAGGTCATTCTGGACTGGTCGACCTACATGTGATACGCTCCAGTCTTTTAGTTAATAAAAGCCTTGGTTAGGATCAACGAGTCTTTGGTTCTTTCGACGCGCTCTACACCAATAAAGGCTGTCGTGTCCGGACTTGCCCCCTCTTGCTCCTGTACCTGGAACCTGGCCAAGTAATGTATCGGTAATACTCAGGTTATTTGTAATTAAATCACTCCATCATGTCGATGTGATTATTGGGTGGATCACAGGTGAGAAGGAAGAAAATTAATGCCAACCTGAGGGGAAACTTTATTATTCAGAGGGAGGTCTGTATCTGGAACAAGTTGCCAGAAGAAACAATAGAAAAGGGCACAATGACAATGTTCAAGAAACATTTGGACAAATATATGGATACGAAGGGTTTTGAAGAATATGAATCATATGTAGGCAAATGACACTAATCTAGAATGCCAACCTGGTCAGTATGAACACGTTGGGCTGAAAAACCTGTTCCATGTTGTGTGACTTTAAATAAAAATGTAAATTAATAATTGAAAGTTCACTTCTGCTGCCATTCCTAACAACTCCATAAGGTAACTTTTACTATCACCAAAGCAGTCCTTCTCTTTGTACTCATCAAGTTTATTGTCATCTGATAACACAAGTACATCCCAAGGAAACAGCATTCTCTGGTCCTCGATGCAAAACATGCAGACAGGCAACCAGACATAGCACACATACAGACAAACAATACATATGCAGGAAAAGTATTGATAAATAAAGAAATAAAAATTGTTCTGTAAATATGAGAGTCTCAGATGCTTAGAGTGAGCAGTTCCTTTAGCTGTTCACTATTCTTACTATCCATGGGAAAAAGCTGTTTCTCAATCTGGTGGTGTTGGCTTTTGATATTCCTGTATCTCTTTCCTGATGGTAGCAGTTGAAAGCTGCTGTGTGCAGGGTGAAAAGGGTCTTCAATAATTTTCCACACCTTCTTCAGACAATGATCCTGGTAGATCACGTTGATGGGGTAGAGGGAGACTCTAGTGATCCTTTCTGTCACTCATCTGGTCCTGTGGATTGACCTCCAATCCATTTCTCTGCAGCAACCGTACCACACTGTGATGCAGCTGGTTGGGTTGCTTTCAGTTGAGCTCCTGTAGAAGGATGACATGATGGTGGCCGGTAACCTTGACAGCTTCATTCTCTCAAGTGTATTCGCTGTTGTGCCTTCCTGTTGTGTCCACAACAGGTCACTAGTTAAGAATCTTAGTGCCTTCTACTCTCTCCACTACAGTTATTGATGTGTAGTGGAGAGCATTCATTCCTAGTCCTTCTGAAGACCACAATCATCTCCTTCATCTTGTCATGTTGAGACTCATATTGTTACTCTCGCACCATAACACGAGATTTTCCACCTCTTCTCTGTAGTGCCATTCACCGTTTTTGGTCATGAGGCCAACTAGTGTGTCATCTGAAAATTTGATGATATTGTTGGAGCTGGTTTTGGCGATAGGGTCATGGGTCAGTAATGTGAGAAGGAGCGGGCTGTGCACATTCCTGAGGTATGCCATTGCTCAGGATGACGATGTTCGACATTCTGCTACCAACTTGGACAAACTGTGGTCTTTCCGTTAGAAGTCCTGAATCTAGTTACAGAGAGGGGTGTTGAATGAGGACAGCTTCTCCACCAGGTCTAGGGAATGATTATATTAAATGCTGAGCTGAAATCAATGAACAGCAGTCTGCCATACAAGGTGTCATTCTCCAAGTGGGTCAAGACTGAATGAAGGACATGGCTATAGCATCATCAGGTTTCTTCTATAGTTGAAATGAAATGCATCCAACATCTCTGGGAGGTGTGCTTTGACACATTCCATCACCAGACGCTCAAAGCATTTCATAATGGTGGAGGTCTGTGCCACAGTGCGGTAGTCATTGAGGCATGTTATTTTTGCCCTCTTGGATGATGGTGCCTGTCTTGAAACCTGCAGGGATGATTGCCTACTGCAGTGAAGTGTTCAAGATGTCTGTGAAGACCTCCATCAATTGGTCTGCACAATCCTTCAGGACCTGACCAGCTATGTTGTAAAGCAATTCACAAAAGTGCTCGAGAAACTAGCAGATCATGTCGCATCCATAAGAAGTAAAGGGTAACCAATGTTTCAGGCCTGAGCCCTTATTCAAGGTGTGAGCATAAAACTAGCAGGAATCTGAATAAAATGTAGGAGGGGAAAAAGGGGCAGAGAGGTGGAATACAGGCCACCAAATAAGAGGACATGGATACTGACAGGTGAGAATTAATCAGGGAAAGGGGATAGCTCTGTGAGCACAGAGCTGGAGGAAAGGAGGCAGAGTGATCCTCCTGTATCTCTTTCAATTGAGGAAGAGATACAAGAGTATCAGAGCCAGCACCACCAGGCTGAGGAACGCTTCTTTCGATGGGTAGTGAGAATACTGAATGACCAAAGGAACTGCTATCAGAACCATCTGACTCACTCAAATTTGTTAAAAATAATATTTATTCATTTAAATTGATGAAATACTTGTCTGTATATGTGTTATATCTGGTTGTGTGTCTGCATGTATTGTACCAAAGAAAAGAAAACGCTGTTTCATCAGGTTGTACTGGTACTTGTACAATCAGATGACAATAAACTTGACTCTATGCTCCCAACTTTTGTTTTTATCCCAAATAGACATAAATCATTTAATCTTCTGTGATCTCTGTAAGATATAATAGAGAAAAAATACTGCAATGGCATATTTGTGACATGAGCAGGCACAACCGGGTTTTCCTGTGTAACATTGCTCAGTTCCATCTTTACCTTATCTTATTTTCTGCTGAAATATTAATGGACATATTTGTTACTTTTAGATATGACATACAAAACTGACCCTGCTGGTTGTAGCTTTTGTAAAGTGTTGGGCACTATCAGTTGTCCCAATAATTGCAATGACAAAGACTTGAGGGGAACAATAGGCTTTATTGCACAAAAGACTTGAGCTGACCCGATCTTAATGGCTTGGGTTCCAGGGGAGGAGTCCAGGTAAGAGTGTTATCAGGGGGTGGGCCAGCCCAAGCCAATTAGCATATACAATCCATACCATTGCAGTAAACTTGAGTTAATTCTAAGTTTTTCTACCTGCAACCTAAAACACAAATCTATTTCACCCAGCAAGTCCAATCTCCCTGACCTACTATGGCTGTCTAGTTAAACAATATTTTCACTGAAAAACTTTTGCCCATGTCACAATTCAGATCATGACCTCGTACTTGCCTAACTGAATACTAAACTATCTCTACATCACTCTGAATTAAAAACAGAAAATGTGGAAAATGCTCAACTGGTCAGGCAGCATCTGTGGAAAGAAAAGCAAGTTTATAGTCATATATATTGTTCAATGTACATATGCACCAAAATTCTTACTTCCTGGAGATGAACAGGTTACATTGTAAAACTGAAAAGCAACTACAATGGTATGTTTAATTGAATTAAAAACAGTCAATACAAAAAAAAATGTATAGATAAAATGTGTAAAACACGAGAGTCTGCAGACACTGTAATTGAATTAAAAACACAATGCTGGAGAAACTCAGCAGGTCAAACAGTTCGGGTTTGAGCCCTTCATCAAAGTATGACCTTATTATAGATAACATGTTTTGGATCTGAGACATGGGAAAGAGATGAACAAGTTAGTTTTCAAAAGAAGTTAAAGTTGGATAGAAAAAGGGGAATCTCAGAAATGTTTAGTATTGGGGGGCCCCCTATTTTTTGCCACATCTGAATTATATGTTTTAACATGTTTTCCCTAATATCAATTTAATGTCCCATTTATATATAAACTCTTCTGCTAGTTTTTCTTCTACCGTGTGTAGTCCAATTTGTTCCCAGGAGGGGGTACAACCTCCCTCAAAGAGTGAAGCGATAAACCTTTACTGGGCCCTCAATAATATATATTTTTTTAAAAATCCAGCAATTTCAGACCTCCCAATTTATAATCCCAAGTCAACTTTTCCATGGAGATTCTCTCCACTTTATCATTCTATGAGAACTTTCTGACACATCCTTTGAGCATCTTAAAGAAGCTCTGGGGCAACGGAATAGGCAAGGACTGAAATAGATCTTAGCATTACCTGGCTGAGAACTGCGCTGGGGGGTGCTGATGTCATCCAGGCATCACATGGTCCCCCAGTGTGGGCTTCTGTGCCCTGTGCTGAGAAGAAGGGGAAACTCCCCCCCCCCCCCTAACGGCTCCATTTTGGCCAGCTGCCCCGCCACATGGATTACCAGCGGGGCCAGTTCACCTGCCTAGTAATGTGCCGCCACACAGCCCCCCACCAGAACTGGCGCCAATGTCCTTTTAAGCTGGGCGGCCTCACTTCTTGGTCTGGGCCACAATCACTGGTTCAGTGCAGTCGAGGTGCGCTGGCTTCAGCCTGTCCACAGTAAACAGTTCCCACCTGCTGCCGATGTCCAGCATGAATGCAGACCCTGAATGCTGGACAACCTTGTACGGCCCCTCGTAAGGTCTCTGCAGAGGTGCCGCGGGCCGGCCCTGCCGAATAAAAATGTACTCTGCGGAAAGCAGCTCGCTGGGGATGTGAGATGACCGTATGCCGTGTCTGGGCAAAGGAGTCCAGTGGGCCCGGAGGTGGGGAAGCAGTTCGTGCGGCAACCGCTGGGGGTTGTGAGGAGCATTGATGAACTCACCAAGAAGTCCCAGTGGTGCGCCGTAGACCAGCTCAGCTGATGACGCCTGCAGATCCTCCTTGGGCGTGGAGCGGATGCCCAGAAGCACCCAAGGCATTTCATCCACCCAGTTGGGAACAGTGAGGCGGGCTTAAGGTGGCTGTGCAGACGCTCGACCAGCCCATTGGCCTGCGGGTGATAGGCCGTGGTGCGGTGTAGCTTGATCCCCAACCTATTGGCGAGCTGTGCCCAGAGCGCAGAGGTGAACTGGGTGCCCCGATCGCTGGTGAAGTGATTCAGAATGCTGAACCGGGCGACCCAACCATGCAACAGCGCTCTGGAGCAGGAGTCCATGGAGGCGTCTGGCATCGGGATCGCCTCAAGCCAACAAGAGATGTGGTCCACCACCATGAACAGGTAATGGTTGCCACGGGAAATGGGTAATGGCCCGACTATATCCACGTGAATGTGGCTGAACCATTCTCGGACGTGCTCGAACTCTTGCATGGGCGCCCTGGCGTGCCTGTGTACCTTGGACATTTGGCAATGGGTGCATGTTCTGGCCCAGCCTGTAATCTGCTTCCACAGCCCGTGCCAGATGAACTGCTCTGCCACCATCCACCTGATGGATGGGTGTGAAAGGTCGTAGATGTGATGGAAGACTTGCCTGCGCCACTGCTGGGGAACCACTGGCCGCGGGGTGCCCATGAGACATTGCACAGGATGGTGTTCCACCCCTCGGAGTCGGGAGGTCTCGGAACCGCAGGCCCGTGATGGCAGTCCTGAAGCCTCACGTCTCCTCATCGGACTTCTGGTCCCGGGCGAGCTGGTCGAAGTCAAAGCCAGGCATCAGCACACAGATGGCTGGTCACGAGAGTGCATTGGCAACCATGTTGTCCTTCCCCACCTTGTGCCGAATGTTGGTGGTAAACTCCGACACAAAGGAGAGGTGATGCTGTTGGCGGGCCAACCAGGGGTCCTTCGCCATTGCGAGTGCCTGGGTGAGGGGTTTGTGGTCAGTGAAGATGGTAAAAGTCCTCCCCTCCAAAAAATAGCGGAAATGCTGCACCGCCAGGAACGCCCAGTAACTCATGGTCAAAAGCGCTATACTTGCGCTCTGGTGGGCGGAGAAGCCGGCTGAAGAATGCCAGTGGCTACCATTGTCTGTTCACCTGCCGCTCCGTTCACCTGGAAGAGGCATCGACGGAGAGCGCCATATGAAGGTCAGTGTGTTGGTGGACGAGCATGGCAGCCTTTGCTAGGGCGTCCTTGGTGGCCTCGAATGCACTACAGGCCTTTGGGGTCCAGATGAGTGTTTTGTGCTTGGCTGCGATGAGGGCAAATAGGGGCTGCATGATGCGCACAGCTCCCGGAATTAATCAGTTGTAGAAGTTGACCATACCCGTGAACTCCTGCAGCCCCTTGAGATTGTCCGGATGTGGGAACTCCTTAATAGTGGCGACCTTCGTAGCGGTGGGCATGGCTCCCTTGGCCATGATGATATGGCCCAGGAACTGAATGGACTATTTCCCAAACTGGCACTTGGCTGGGTTTATGGTGAGGCCGAAGTTGGCCAGCCAGGAGAAGAGGGTGCGCAGGTGGGCCTTGTGTTGCGCCCGAACCCTGCTGGCAACGAGGATGCCGCTAAGTAAATGAAGACGAAATCCAAGTCCCTGCCCACTGAGTCCATGAGGTGCTGGAAGGTCTGAGTGGCGTTCTTGAGCCCGAACGGCATGCGAAGGAATTCGAACAAGCCAAAGGGGGTGATGATGGCCATCTTGGATATGTCCTCAGGGAACACCGGGATTTGGTGATACCCGCTCACCAGGTCAACCTTGGAGAAAACTCTCGCACCATGCAGGTTGGCCGTAAAGTCCTGGATGTGAGGGATGGGGTAACGGTCAGGAACTGTCTCCTTATTGAGCCGTCGATAGTCTCCGCAGGGGCTTTTTGTACCAGGTGGAGCGGCGAGGCTCATGGGCTGCCGGACCGCCGAATGATCCCCAGCTCCAACAGATGTGAAAACTCCTCCTTTGCCACCTGGAGCTTGTCAGGCGGGAGCTGGTGTGCCTTGGCGTGAACTGGTAGGCCCTGGAATGCATTAGAACAAAGGAATATGGGACTACACGTACACAATTCCATGATGCAGGTGGTGTCAGAGGTAGATAGGGTTGAAAAGAGAGCTTTTAGCAACTCAGCCTTCATAAATCAAAGTATTGAGTATAGAGTGGGATATTATGGTAAAGTTTTATAAGCCACTGGTGAGACCAAATTTGGAATATTGTGTGCAGTTTTGGATACCTAACTGTAGAAAAGATATCAATAAGACAGAAAGAGTGCAGAGAAGATTTCTTAGGATGTTGTCGGAACTTCAGATACTGAGTTACAGGGAAAGGTTAAACAAGTTAGGATTTTATTCCCTGGAGTATGGAAGAAAAGGGGAGATTTGATGGAGGTATATAAAATTATGAGCAGTATAGATAAATGAAAATAGGCTTTTTGACGAGATACAAACCTGAGGACAGGAGTTAAGGGTGAAAATGGGAAAAGTTTTAGGGGAAACATTTGGGGGAATGTTTTCACATGGAGAGTGGCGGGAGTGTAAAGCAGGTTGGCAGCTGAAGGTGTGAAAGTGGACTCAATTTGAACATTTAAGAAACATTTGGACAGGTACATGGATGAGAGAGGTATGGAGGGGTCAGCGGAACGAGGCAAAATAATTGATCGGTAGAGACTAGAAGGGCCTGCTTTCTGTGTCATGGTTCCATATGAAAACCATGGCAGGGCAAATCTAGAATTGTAATCAAGAAGAAAGGAAAATACTGCTGTCATGTGAAAGTTTTGCTGTCAAAGGGATCGCACAAGACAATTTATTGATGGTAGGTAAAGATTGGAACAAAACAATAATGTTATGTAAAGGATTATCAACATTATCCTTTAAAATTATGAAAATTAATCATCTGAATTATTATAAATGCATAGCTACGACAATGTATAGGTTTGCAGAAGGTTCAAAATGCCATGGAACAAATGGTCTTCTTTGCATAAAATTTTAACTGATTTCCTTTTCCTTTGATGGGAAAAATGACCCCCTTAAAGAGAGCAACTCCATTCGCAATTGTGCACAGTGGTAATCATAAGAAAATGGCCTTTTTCCACAGTAAAGCATGAGAGTCTGCAGGCACCATGGTTGAAGGGTGACCCAACCTATTCGGACCCCTGTCGTCATTTTTCCTACCTTGATGAAGCTCGAAATGTCGGTTACGCATCTTTAAGAGATGAAGCACACTATTCGCTGAGCTTCTCCAGTATTTTGTCAACACCACCTGTTGTAAAAAATGGTCAACCTTGATAGAAGCGCCACCTGCAGTCTCGGAGGACCACACGCTCCATGGCACCCGCCGCCGTTTTGCGGGCGTCCAAACGCTTCGAATGAGGTCATCGGCGCGCGGCCAGCACCTCACGGAGTTGGAGAACAGCGGGCGCGCGCGCGCTGGCGGCGCGGAGGGTCGGTGGCGTTTGCTTCAGTCGGCGCTAACGGGTAAAGGGCCGCACTTCGACTACGCACCCGGCTTTCGGTCGCACACAGCGGGAGGGCAGCCCTTCCACCCTCAGCGCCGGAAGGCAGGCAACAAAAAGGAATTAAATAGAGATACACGGAGAAAATGAGCAGAAGTTACGGCAAGCCGGGCTCGCTGAGGGTCTTCGACATGGTGGCGGTGGAAGTGAAGAGCAAGGTGAGTGGCCGACGAACGCTGCTGCTCCCCTCCCCCTTTCCTCCCTCCCCCTTCCTCCTTCCCCTCCCTACCCCCTCCCTCCTTCCCCTCCCTACCCCCTCCCTCCTTCCCCTCCCTACCCCCTCCCTCCTTCCCCTCCCTACCCCCTCCCTCCTTCCCCTCCCTACCCCCTCCCTCCTTCCCCTCCCTACCCCCTCCCTCCTTCCCCTCCCTACCCCCTCCCTCCTTCCCCTCCCTACCCCCTCCCTCCTTCCCCTCCCTACCCCCTCCTTCCCCTCCCTACCCCCTCTGCTCCCTACCCCCTCCCCTCCCTACCCCCTCCCCTCCCTACTCCCTACCCCCTCCCCTCCCTACCCCCTCCCTCCCTACCCCCTCCCTCCCTCCCTCCCCTCCCTACCCCCTCCCTCCCTCCCTCCCCTCCCTACCCCCTCCCTCCTTCCCCTCCCTACCCCCTCCCTCCTTCCCCTCCCTCCTTCCCCTCCCTACCCCCTCCCTCCTTCCCCTCACCTCCTCTCTCTCCCATCTCTCTCCTTTCCCCTCCCTCTCCTCTCCCCCTCCCTCCCCCTCCCTCTCCTCTCCCCCTCCCTCCCCCTCCTTCTCCCTCCCCATCCCTCTCTCCCTCCCTCTCCATCATTCTCCCTCCCTATCCCTCTCTCCCTCCCTCTCCCTCTCTCCCTCCCTCTCCTCTCCCCGTGCCTTACTCTCTGGACATAGACCCCCCCCCCCCCCCACCAGATCCCTTTGCTCTTCCACTCTACAAAGAATCCTGCTACTAACTTTGTATCTGCCTTGAAGTTTCTTTCCAAAGTGTACTTCAACATCACACTTCTCTGGATTGAACTTCATCTGCCACTTCTCAGCCCAGCTCTGTATCCTATCAATATCCCTCAGCACTCTCCAAAACACCACCAACCTTTGTGCTGTCTGCAATCTTGCCAACCCACCCTTCTGCCAAGTTGTTAATGAAATTCACAAAAAGCAGAGGTCCCTTGTGGGACTCCTCTATACACAACCCTCCAATCCAAATGGACTCCTTCCACCACAAACCTCTGCTTTCTACAGACATCCACATGGCCAAGGTGGATTACTCTAAATAATCCTACCATTTGGAACTTTGTGAAATGCCTTACTAAAATCCATGTAGACCTCATCCCCTGCACTACCCTCATCAATATATCTGATCACCTCCTCAAAGAACTTCATTAGGCTTTGAGACATAATCTGCCCTTCACAATGCCATGTTGACTGTCCCTAATCTGACTGTGATTCTCTAAATGCCCATAGATCCTGTCTCTAAGAATCCTTTCCAAAAGCTTTCCCACCATAGATGTAAGGCTTACTAGGAACTTCCATACTACATTTTTTGAATGGGGGACAACATGTGCCACCCTTCCATCTTTTGGTACCTTTCCCATAGATAACGAGGGCACAAAGATCCTAGCCAGAGGTTCGGCAATCTAATCCTTCACCTCATGGAGCAGCCTGGGAAAAGTCCGTCAACCCCGGGGACTTATCCGTCCTAATGCATTTTAACTGCTCCAAAACATTCTCTTAATATCAATTATGCTCTAGAGCATTTTTCCCATGTATATTGTCCTCACCATCATAAAGGTCCCTCTCTTTGGTGAATATCTAGGTTGGTGTATCTATATGTAACATACACACAGTTCCTGATCTGCAACATTATAATTAAAAATTGATACTAGTTCTAGACTGTAACTGATCTGAAAGACTTTAGTACAAAGTATAAACACCACAGCTGGGTTCAATTATAAAGTCCATAACAAAGGCTGTAATTAAAGGGTGCATGACAAAAGCTATAAATGTGATTAACCTGGTACTTCCTGTGAGAAAATGTATGGCAACAACCCTTGCTGATAAAATGAGCTAGTTCTGATGGCTGGAAGACCAGGACAATTAGTGAGGAGATTGCAGCAAGTCTGTTGGGATGAGTACTTTGAGGTTGTTAAGTTGAAGTGGACTGGCTTTCCATAAAGTTGTCCTTTGCCCTGCAGAGAGTGGGTGGATGGAAATATTTAACTCTTGGAGAGCTTGTTAAAGTGATAAGATAATGACATCTTTCGTGGGAACACAACCCATCGAGTACTTCCCTATTCCCAAGCAATTACTTCCCCCTTTCTATGTGGATCTTGTGGCTGCTGCATCCATACCCTACTGGAGTCCTCGGTCAACCTCATGTGCTTTCTGATCTGCAGAAGTGGCCATGTATTGTGAAGAGTTGTGGCTGTCACATGAGAGCACTGCCCTCTATCTGGTTGGAAGACATTACCTGCCAATCAAGGTTTGGCCCCACTCACTTAGTGCTCACCTTGCTGTTGCAAATTTAAATTCCTTTGTACTTGGCCATGGGCCATTTGCTGTCGTAGTTGATTGGTCCTCTGCAAAATTACCTGAGCTGGACCCCTCAGCCCTCAAGCAGTATAAAGGACACCATGTGTGTTCAAAGGTTGTGAGTGTTTTAATTAGTGTCCCTTTTAGCATAGAGCCATGCCTGCACTGAGTCAAGGAGTGGCAGGTATTGCATTGTTCTTTCCTTGATTGTTGTATGTACCCAGTTTGTTTTGTGTTTGTGTATTTTATTCCCATTGCAATTTTCCCTCATTCATCTATAAATTATGCATGTACATTTTATTCCCAGTGTGACTTTCCCACGTTTGACTATAAACTGCATGTTTGTGTGTTATTGCTGTTACCATTTTCCCATGTTTGTCATTTGTAAATAAAATCATTTATTATCAAACTGTATTCAGAGTCTTTGCTTTGAGACACATTTAATCTATTTTCTCGTTCATCAATTAAAATAGCCCAAGGCCAAATACAGGAGGACTGGAGGGTCCAGCCCAGGTAATTTACATGTAGCCAATGACTCAGTGCCAGCAAGGTTGTCATTTACAAAGGCCAATAGCCCAAGGCCAAGTACAAAGGAATTAAAATTCACAATACAATCCACCCTTTGGAAGCCACACCACTCACCAATCATTATGAAGATACAGGCAACCCCCTCCCACCCCCAAACTCTTCTTCCGGTACATTGACAACTACATCGGGCCGGCCTCATGCACTTGCAATTGTCAATTTCATCAGTTTCGTGGCAAATTTCCATGTGGACTTCAAACTCACCTGGTCTATCTCCGATGACGCTCTCCCTTTTCTGGATCTCTCTGTCTCTATCTCAGGAGACGGACTCTCAACTGACATTTATTACAAGCCCTTTAACTCCGACAACTACCTGGACTACTTGTCCTATCACCCTGTCCCCTGCATGGACTCCATTCCCTTCTCTCAATTTCTCTGTCTCCACTGCATCTGCTCCCAAGATGGGATCTTACAGTCCAGAGCCTCTGAAATGTCTGCCTTCTTCTACAAACATGGCTTCCTTGCCACCACTATTAACTCGGGCCTCACCCACATCTCCTCCATTCCCCACTCATCTGCCTTAGCACCCCCTGCCCCCAGAAACAATAGAATCCCCCTTGTCCTCACCTACCAACCCACCAGCCTCTTCATCCAACACATTATTTGTTGGAATTTCCAGCACTTACTACAGGACCCCACCTTTTAAATAACGGATAACAAGAACTACCCTCCAATCCTCTGGCACCTCACCCATGGCTAAGGACATTTTAAATATTTCTGCCAGGACCTGGGGGAATTTATCTACCTTTATTTGCTGTAAGGCATCAAGCACCTCCTCCTTTTTAACTTCTACAAGTTAAAAAGTTACATTTTTCCTTCTCCCCTCTCAGCTTTCCGTTGGGAATGCTCCCTTGTGCACTCTCCCCTCCCCACCCCACCCCCCGGGCACCTTCCCCACTGTGGTAGTAGGAGGTGTAATACCTGCACCCATTATGACCTTTCAAGTGAAGCAACACTTCTCTTGTACTGCCAAAGAGCTCATTTACTGCAGCTGGTGCACGCACCCTCTGTGTCCTTCTCTACATCAGAGAGACAGGTGGCAGATTAGGAGATTGCTTCAACCAGCACCTCCTCTGTCTGCAACAAAAGTGACCTCCCCATAGCCAACCATTTCAATTCTGAGTCACACTCTCAAGATCACATGCCTGTCCATGGCCTTTCACACTTCCCCACTCTGACCATCCACAGATTGGAAGAACAACACCTCATTTTTTGTCTGGGCACTCTCCAACCCTAGGGCATGAACAATGTAACTAGTTATTCCAGTTCCTACTTCCTTTCTCTCTCCACCTAGCCTAGCCTCCTCCCTCCCTCACCAATTCCCCCTCCCCCATTTTGTTCAGACATTTCTCATGTTCCCCCACACCTTGATGAAGGGCTCAAGCCTGAAATATTGGTGATGTATCTTCACCTTTTCTACATAAGGGACTGTTTGACCTGAGTTTCTCCAGCATTTTTGTTTTTTTCACAACCGCAGTGTAAATAGAATCCTGTGTTTTACCTCAAGAGATAGATGAGTTACGGGCCACCTCCAGTGGGGGAGGACCAGAGGGGAGGCTGGTCCAGGTCAGAGTAGATAGTGCATGGGAGGCCCCAGGGAGAGAGGAGGAGATCTGCTATCCCATCGACAGAGAGGAGACATTTCCTGTCTCAGCAGGTCTCCGAGCTCAGCCTCGAGAGTAGGAAAGACTATTTTGAGTGGGGGAGGGCCAGAGGTAGAGGCAGTGTCAGTGCATCTCAGGATTTGAATGCACCACTTTAACTTGCCTTAGCTTTGAGGAAACCCAAATTCTTAAGGAGGGAGACCATGTGGTGCCCCAGTTTTTCACCATGCAGGGCTAACTGCTTAGACCAGTCCACTGGTTTAACCATGGTCTGCCAGCATGCTGGCCAAGGTCCCAAATCCCTCTCTTGATGGTCCACCCAGGAATCCTTTCTTGCCCATGTTCCAGAACATCCCTCCCTGCATCTGTGTTCAGCTAAGACTGTTAAGACCCTGCTTGCGGTGGCAATTGTTATGAGTGAGAGAACAGATTCTATGGGTCTCAAAAGCAAGGACTCTGAGCACAGTCTGTGAATGATTTTATTTACAAAAGACGAGCATGGGAAAATGGTAAAGACAATAACACAGTAAGTCACAGCATGAATGCAATGCATATGAACAATTTATAGACAAACAGGAAAATATCATTGGGGAAAAAATACACACAATGAATTGGGTATGTACAACAATCAAGGGGGGAAAAAACCAATACAATACCTGCTACCCCTTGTCTCAGTGCAGGCACGGCTCTATGCTACAAGGGACACTAATTAAAATCTTCCCAACCCTTAACAATGCACATCTTACCAAGAATTTCTCCAGCTCTATTTCATAGCTCTAGGCCTGGAGTAAAGCAGGGTATTCCCTCAACCGAACACACGTGGTGCCCTTTATCGTGCTGGAGGGCTGAGGGGTTCAGCCCAGGTAATTTACAGGGATCCAATAGCTCAGTGCTAGCATAGACTAATCAATTACAACTAGCAATGAAAAAAAGCCTATCCACATTTACTCCGTCCTCCTCAATTTTAAATACTTCTATCAAATTACTCCTCAATCTTCTAAGCTCCAGGGAGTAAAGTCCTAGCCTGTTTAACCTTTTTCTGTTGGTCAAACCCTGAAACCCAGGCAATGTTCTTGTAAATATTCTCTGCACTCTCTATTTTGTTGATATCATTCCTATAATTTGGTGACCAAAACTGCACACAGTATTCCAAATTTGGCCTTTCCAATGCCTTGTACAACTTCAACATTGCATCCCTGTTCCTGTACTCAATACTCTGATTTATGAAGGCCAACATACCAAAAACTTGCTTCACTAACCTATCTACACGTTACTCCACTTTCAGGGAATTATATACTAGAATTTCTAAGTTCCTTTGTTCTACTGCACTTCTCAATTGTCTACCATTTAACATACAACCTCTGTTGATTATTCCTTCCAAAATGTAGCACCTCACACTTACCAGTATTAAACTCCAACTGCCAAGCGTTCATTAAAGATGAAATAATGAAACTTTTTGGAACGTAAGGGTTCAATCAGGCAGACGCAGCATGGTTTTAGAAAGGGAAGATCTTGTTTGACAAACTTGTTAGAATTTTTTGAGGATATAATGGGTGCGGTGGATAGAGGGGAACAGGTTGATGTTGTATATTTGGATTTCCAGAAAGCATTTGATAAGGTGTCGCACAAGAGACTTATCAGTAAGATACAGGAAAGTGGAGTCCGGGGAAGTATATTGGCATGGATCGAAAATTGGTTGTCTGGCAGGAGGCAAAAAGTCGGGATATGTTTTACAGGTTGGCAGAGAGTGGTAAGTGGGGTGCCGCAGGGGTCGATGCTAGGCCCACAACTGTTCATCATTTACATTGATGACTTGGAGGAGGGGACAAAATGTGGTGTAGCCAAGTTTGCGGATGACACCAAATTGAGTGGAAGAGCAAATTATAATGAGGATGTGGAGAGTCTGCAGAGGGATGTAGTTACGCTGGATGAGTGGGCAAAGGTCTGGCAGATGGAGTACAATGTTAGTAAGTGTGAGGTTATCCACTTTGGCAAGAAAAATAAAAGAGCTGAATATTATTTAAAGGGTGAAAAACGACAGCATGCTGTTGTGCAGAGGGACTTGGGAATGCTTGTGCATGAATCGCAAAAAGTTAGGTTGCAGGTGCAGCAGGTTATTAAGAAGGCAAATGGAATGTTGGCCTTCATCGCTAGAGGAATTGAATTCAGGAGTAGGGAGGTAATGTTGCAACTGTATAAGGTACTGGTGAGACCGCACCTGGAGTACTGTGTCCAGTTCTGGTCTCCATATTTGAGGAAGGATATACTGGCTTTGGAGACGGTCCAGAGGAGGTTTACTAGGTTGATCCCTGGGATGAAGGGGTTGACTTATGATGAAAGATTAAATCATCTAGGATTGTATTCGCTTGAGTTCAGAAGAATGAGAGATCTTATAGAAACATATAGGATTATGAAGGGTAAGGATAGGATAGATGTAGGAAGGTTTTTTGAGCTGGCCGGGGAAACTAAAACCAGAGGACACAGACTCAAGATTCTGGGGAGTAGATTTAGGACAGAGATGAGGAAAAATAGTTTTTCCCAGAGAGTAGTGAATGTTTGGAATTCTCTATCTAGAGAAGTGGTTGCGGCTGCTTCATTAAACATATTTAAAATTCGGTTAGATAAATTTTTACATGATAGAGGAATTAGGGGAAATGGGGAGAAGGCAGGTAGGTGGAGTTAGGTCATAAATTAGATCAGCCATGATCTTATTGAATGGCGGAGCAGGTTCGATGGGCCATTTTTGGCCTACTCCTGTTCCTACTTCCTATGTTCCTAACTGGCCTATATTCCACTGCAATCTTTGAAAACCTTCCTCACAGTCCACAAAACCAATCTTAGTATCATCTGCATACTCATTCAATTTACCACCCTATCATCCAGATCATTCACATATACAACAAACAACAATGTACCCAGCACTGTTCCCTGAGGCACTCGACTAGTCACTGGCTTCCAAGTTGACAAACAATTTTCCACCAATACTCTCTGGCATCACCAATCCAACCATTGTTGAATCCATTTCACTACTTCAACATTAATACCTAATAATTGAACCTTCCTAATTCTTTATGCAGAACCTTATCAATATCCACAGCCTTCCCTTAGTCAACCTCCTTGAAAAATTTGGTAAGAATTGTTAAATGATCTACCACACACAAAACCAATGTTGACTACTCCTAATCAGTCCCTGTCTATCCAAATAATTGTATATTCCATCTCTAAGAACACTCTCCATTAATTTACCCTCCTCCGATGTCAACTCACAGGCCTATAATTACCCAGTTTACTTTAGAACCTTTTTAGAAAAACAGTGAAACAACATGAGCTACCCTCCAAACCTCTGGCACCTCCCCATGGCTAAAGACATTAAATATTTCTTTCAGGGCCCCTGCTATTTCTATACTAACCCCTCTCCCCTCCCTACAAGGTCCTAGGGAATATCTTGTCAGGACACAGATATTTATCCACCTTTATTTTCTTTAAAATAGCTAGAAATACTTCATTAATCTGTATATTTTCCATGACCTCACTATTAGTATTCCTCACTTCTCATTTCTTTAGTGAATACTGAAATCATTTAAAATTTCCCCCATCTCTTCTGACTCCTCTGATCCTTAAGGGGCCCAATTTTATCCTTCACTATTCTTTTACTTTTAATGTACCTGTAAAAACCCTTTGGATTTAATTTTACCTTGCCTGTCAAAGCAGCCTCACATATTTTAGCCCTTCTAATTTCTTTAAGATTTTTTTTTGCACACTTTATGTTCCTCAAGCAACTAATTTATTCCCTGCTGTCTATACCTATTGTGCACACTCTTCCCCTGAACCAAATTCCCAATATACTTTGAAAACCAAGGCTCCCTACATTTTCTAACCTTTTCCTCAATCCTCACAGGGATGTACTGACTTTGTACTGTCAAAATTTCCACTTTGAATATCCTCCATTTATCTATTGCATCCTTCCCAGAAAATAAATTATCCCAATCCACACCACCTAAATCCTTTCACATCTCCTCAAAATTAGCCTTGTTCCAATCAAGAATCTCAACCTTAGGCCCAGCTCTATCCTTCTCCATAATTAACCTAAAACGAATAGTATTATGATTACTAGTTCCAAAGTGTTCCCCAACACAAACCTGACACCTGACCTATTTTGTTCCATAATAGGAGATCCAATACTGCCCCCTCTCCAGTCAGTTCTATATATTGATTTAGAAAACTTTCCTGAACACATTTGACAAACTCCAACCCATCCAGCCCTTTTACAGTATGGGCATCCCAGTCAATGCGTGGAAAGTTAAAATCTCCAACAATCACCACCTTGTGTTTACTACACATATATGCTATCTCCTTGCAAATTTGCTCCCAATTCACCCCCATTCATGCCATTCCCATTCCTCACTTCCACCCAAATAGCCTCACTGGATGAGCCCTCCAATTAGCCTGCCATAGCACCGCAATAATTTTTTCTCTAACAAGTAATGTGACTCCTTCACCCTTTATCTCCCCTGTTCTATCATGCCTAAAGCATCAGAATCCTGGACCATTTAGCTGCCAATCATGCCCCTCCTGCAACCAAGTTTCACTGATGGCTATAATATAATTCCATGTGTCAATCTATGCTCCAGGCTCATCCATCTTAGTCGCCATGCTCCCCCCACATTCACTCCTTTGATTACGGTCTACTTTTATTAGTCTCGCTCCTTTATTAATTTTAACAATCAGATTCCTCTCTCCATTCAAATCTATTTGTACTTCTACCCTGATCTCCACACAATCATTGCAATTCCCACCCCCCTGCCAAATTAGTTTAAACCCTCCCAACAGATCTAGCAAACCTGCCTGCCAGGATATTGGTCCCCCTTCAGTTCAAGTGCAGGCCATCCTTTATGTAGAGATCGGTCCTTCCCCAGAAGAGTTCCCAACGATCCTCAAATCTGAACCTCTGTCCCCTACACCAACTCTTTATCCACGCAGTCATCCTCTGCATCTTCCTATTCTTACATGCCGCAGGCAGCAATCCCAAGATTACCACCTTTGAGGTCCTGCTTTTTAATTTCCCCCAATTCCCTATATTCTTCCTTCAGGACCTCATCCTCACTTCTATCTATGTCATTGGTCCCCACATAGACCACAACATCTGGCTGCCATCCCTGACCCTGGCACCTGGGAGGCAACATACCATTCAGGAGTCTCAGTCTCATCCAGCAAACCTCCTATCCACTCAGCTAACTAATAAATCCCCAATCACTATATTGCTCTACTCCTATCCCCACTTCCCTTCTGAGCCAGGGGACCAGCCTCTGCACCAGAGTTATCACCACCTCACCTTGTCCCTTGTAGCTCTCCACCAACAGTATCCAAAACATTATACCTGTTGTTGATTGGGACAGCCACAGGGGTACTCTGCACTGAATGCATCTTCCCCTTCTCTCTCCTGACAGTCACTCAGCTACTTCTCTGATTTATAGGGGTGATCATCTCCCTGACAGTCCTATCTGCCACTACCTCAGCCTCCCTCAAGATCCACAGTTCATTCAATTCCTGCTCCAGTTCCCTAACACATATTGTAAAGAGCTGCAGCTGAATGCACCTTCTGCAGGTGTGGTCATCAGGGACAAGTGCACTGTCCCAGATTTCCCACAACTGGAACAACCCACTGCCCCAGCTGACTCTAACTTTAATTAAAGGATTTAAATGACTTCGCCTGATAGCAAGTAAGCTAATTCTTTCTCAGTTCACCAAAACTTCAGACCCCACTCCACACTGCGTGCCCCACTTTTTATTGCTCCCTGCCAATTAACTTAATTATCCAATTACTAACTCTCCCAATCAACCCTAAATTGGCTTAACTCTGCCCTCCATGCCCTTTTTAAATAGTCCAAAAAACCACTGTTTATTCGCCACTCTTCCACCTCCAGCTCCAACATCAACTTGCCAGTAAATGAAATGACAAAGGCCCGAGTCTCTCTACGTGCCCTTCACAATACAGGCCAAATATCTTGAAAGCAGGGACCTATCCTCATGTGTAGTGATGTGTGAGTTAAGTTAGTCCACCACTACTTGCAGCATGCTGAGCTACCTCTTGAGTGTATCGGGTGTCAGAATATGCAGTTTTTACTTGAGACCATTCATCCTCTCAATTAGTCCTGATACCTGTGGGTGGTAGGGTATGTGCAACAGCCACAAGATACTAGCCTCTGTCACCTAATTTTGTACCTTCAACCCCATGAAGTGTTGGCCTTAATCAGACTGAACCTCCCATGGTGCTTCATAAATGGAGGAGAGGTATTTCAGCCCCTGAATGCTGTTGTCCTGGTCGGCCCACTTGTAGGGCACTGCCACCAGGACTCTGGAGTAGGTGTCCACTGTGGTAAGTATGAAGGCCTTTTTTTGGGAGAGGGTCAACATAGTCTACTTGCCAGACTTGGTCCACTCCCAATCCACACTGAATATGCCCTGGTGTACCATCGGTCAGCCCCATGGTTTAACTTGCTGGCATGTGGGGCAATTATCCACTGCTATCCTTGCCTGATCCTGTGTTAACACCATCCCTCAGCTCTCTGCCCACTGCCACATGCTGTCGGACCCCAGGTGACCACTTTTTCTGTGGGCCCATGTTGCCAGGGCACCAGAATCAACATCATCGGAATGGGTGAAAGCTCTGCAGATTTATACTGCATGGTCCATGGCAGCCTTGTGTATAGCCTCCGCTGTGACCCTGTTGGTGAGGGCATCCATATGGTGGATTGTGAGCGCCTCTGCCCAGCCTGCTTCCAGATGTACCTCCAATGTTGGTAGTCCCACAGTGGGCGATTGTGGATCTCCCACCCAGTATCCTGCCAGCATGCCATTCAGACTGCCATCCCATTAGCTACAGCCCATGAAGCGGGCTCAATGTTTCTCTGAGGGTGAGAGCAACCATGGCCTGCTCCATAAGTTGGCTAGATTCCTCCTGCCCCTTCCTGAGTTAGTTTTACCACTGCCATAGCTGCTTCCCATTTTTACATCAACTGGAACCATTTTGTTTTGCTGTGCCAAAGACTAGCTGCAGCTCAGAGCCCCAGTGGAATGTAGTCTTCTTCCTGGAGATGACATACAGTGGACATAGCAGTATGGAAAGGTGGGAGGATGTGCTGCTGCCAGTAGCCTGGGTTTCAACCTTGTTGGTGGTCTTTTTAATATGTTGTTATGTGCTGCCTCTGGATATCCCTCAGCCTGAGTGCCATTGGATTCCCAGGAAGAGTACCGTCTGGCTGGAACACTGCAGTTTTTCTCTAGTTGATCACCCAGCCATAGGCACAGAGTGCAGAGATTAGAGAATCTAGTCCCTTTGCCACTGTCTCCTCCATGGGACCCTGACGAGTATTCGTCGATGTAGTACCTTACATCATTGTCGGTGGGGGAGGGCAATATGTTTTAATTTGCAGGCTATTAACCCATGGCAGAGGATGGGGCTATGGACAAGACCCTGGGTTAGGCAACTAATGGTGTATTCCATGCTGTCCAGGTAATGGTAAACCGATCTAGGGAGTCAGGGCTTGAGGGGATGGAGAAAAACTCATTTGCAAGGTCCACCACAGTATATCAGGGCTTGATGTCCCTGCCTGCGATGTCTTCGACTAAAGTGACCATATTGGGAACAGCCACAGCGATTCGGGGGGGCAGGGGATGAATTTGTTTAGTTTATTGTAGTTATAGTCACATGCCATGTGCTGTTTTTCTTGCGGACAGGCCAGACTGGGCTGGCAGTCATAGGGGGACACAGCTTAGTTGAGAAATGTTTCAACGGCTTCTTCGGTCTCATTACCTCATGGCACCCGATGCAGACTACCTTGGGGGGTGGGGGGAAGGGAGTGACAAGGGGAATCCATTTGGCAGCCCTGACAACAATGGTTGCCCAGGCAACCTCAAATGTGAACTTTATTGGAAAGTAGCAACTACTCGAGCACATTCATGCCAAGAATGCACTTGGGGAAGGCTGGAGGCTGCTAACAGGACGGAGATGGGATGGTGAGACTCGCCACCTATGGAGAGGAGGAGGATATATCTGGCAGAGAGAATGGAGCCCTCTAGCCCCTTGTGTTAACTTCAGGCCCCCTCCACCCCTCAGGATTCCCGGGGATAATTGTATACTTGGTCCTGATGTCATCCAACACTGGGTTTTTCACATCCAAGTGGACGGCCATTGGGACAAATGGCCTAGGGTTACCTGGGTAGGACAGGACCACTGAATGGATCCGCCAGGTGCTGGGGTCCATCCTATGGGGCCAGGTGGAGTTGGTCCATGCAGCAGGGAGTGTCTTGTTTGTGATTTCCTGTCACACCAGGGAGTTCATCTCTGCTGAGGGCAGCAAGGGGCACTTTGGGTGAGAGGAGCATGAGTCTACGTAGTGTGGGACACAGTGGACAGCACATCTTTTCCTGCTTTTTTCTCCACAGAACTCTTGTGACTGTGCAAACATGGTGGAGGTAGAAATACCATGGATGCGGGTATGGTGTACGCCAGCATGTGTTAGAATGTAGTACGTGTCCTTGTAGGTCAATGCCTTCTCACCACTCTTGATGTTGTTGTGCTTCGTTTCAATGTGGCAAACCTGTGCAGATACCCTCTTGGTGGATACTCCCTGTTCTATATATTCTAGCCCCTCCAGAAAAGTGATGGCTTCCTGATGGTTTTACTGGTCGTCAGTCCCATCAAAGTCAAGACTACCCCCTCCTGAGGTCGGGGCAGGCAGTGGTGACTAAATGCCTCGTCAAGGCGGAGGTTACCATGGCGTCTTCAAGGAGGTTGTGCCTGGAAGGAGCCCTCCGTAGAGGCTAGTAATGAGAGCCCATTTCACAATGGCCCTCGTGCCTTCTCTGACTGTGTACCATTGCAGTCGGCTCTTTGGGTCTCATTCTTAAAGAGCATGGGTAACCAGGCCTGCAACACAATCACCACCCGATCCCATAGAATGGTCCTCTCATCGATCTCCTCAGGTAGCACCCACGGAGAGTTATTTACCGTCTGCTGCAAGGACAGACTGCCCAGAGTGCTGGCCTCCTATTGGGAGAGGTGAATATTGATGGGAGGGGTTGGGGGGATGTGAGCCTTCATCCCATAGCTGGAGTACCCATGTGGCTAGGTGCAGGCCCATTCCTTGGTGGTATCTCTCCACCAGGCCAGAGTATTCCCAGGTCTCCATTATCTTAATAATGTCCCCTCGCCTGTCCGCTCGGACCCTTTCTGTCTTCTGTGACTTCCCTGTCGTTAAAAGTCAACAGCAGGCCCTCAATGGTGGGTCTGGGACTACATAATTACTGGCCAGGCTTGCAAGGTGTCCGGGACACAGGGTGACGAGTGTAAGCATACTTAGCCTCCTCAAAGTCATCATCATCCATCCTCATCTGACCATGCATCACTCCCCCTCCACTCATGAAGATTGCTCCAATTTTTATGGGATCGACCTGATAGCTGGATCGGCGAGCCATCTGAAGCTGCTGTGCTTTGACTTGCTGGCAAGCAGCTTCAATGTACCTGGCCTCAAGGCTGCTGATACGTGCCCGTGCAGTGTTGAGTGGCTCCTGAAGGGACCCGTGATGGTGTTTGAGTTATTCTATTTGTTCATCCTTTTGGGTGTTTTGTTTGGTCAAATCCCCAATGACACTCCACTGGTACCTGAATAAGGATATCAACATCCATAGCCACCCCCACCCCCTTGACTTTCGCTGGCCCTTTGGAAACCCCAATTCCTCCGAGAGAGGGCATGTGCCCTCTTTTCTCCTTAGGGGTCCAGCTAAACGGCTGAACCCGTGGCTATTATCAATCCACCTGTGGGATTTTATATTTCAACCCCAGGATTTCCTTACAGTTGATGGGTGGCCTTCTGCTGCCCCATTCATGAGCAGGTACATGATAACGCATGCACTCGACAGCGCGCGCACACACACATACACACACTCTGTTAGTAACTCCACGTGTGTCCAACTGCAACTCATTTAACCCTGCTGGAAATCAAACAGGGGAAGATGCCAAATGATACTTAATCATACTCACTAATTAATAGCTATACAGCCATTCACATCAAATCCATGTTGGACTCCAATACACGGTGGCCACCTATCTTCTATATATGGCACGGAACAAAAACTATATCAGCGTAATTCTGCTCATTGAGGGCAAGGGTCCATGATACCAGGGTCTGCTTACCCTACCACACTCTTCTGCACGTGTACAGTTTAACAAGACTAGGACTTAAATGCACACACCTGGTTCCCTTCACCAACCGGTAGGGGACAGGCTCAATACTAAGTACTGCCAAACAATATTATGATCCCACTCCAAGTGCAGTGCACACCTTACCAGCGACTCCTCCAGTGTTGTCCACAGTTAAATGATCTGGCATAGTGCAGAGTTCCTAGTCAGGACCAAGGAGCAGAGAGCGAGAGAAAACTGTTGCACGTGTTGAAGTTTATGTTGTTCTGAACTGGTCATCTGGCCAATGATGACACTGCATTATTCAAATGAGCCAACGATAAGGTGTGCACTAATAGGTCCAACCTTGATTGGCAGGTGATGCAACCTCCAACTAGGTTCCAGACATGAAGGTCACGTGATCATCCGCAATTCACATATAACGGAGGCAGAATTACCACTTATTGGTAGTTTTTAAAAAAAACTACACAACATACACATATAAACAAATAAAGAACTGTAAACAGATACAAATGTAAACAAACTGCAATGCAAAGAGAATAAAAAATCAATTAAATGCAAAAGTACAAATGATGGTAGGAGGTAGCAACCATTTCTGAACCTGATAGTGCAAGTCTTGTGGCATCTATACCTCATGCCTGATGGCAGCAGCGAGAACAGAGTGTCTAATTGGTGGTGTGGATCCTTGATGATTGCTGCTACTGCTGTTCTGACAGCAGCATTCCCTGTAGATGTTTTTGATAATGGGGAGGGTTTTTCCTGTGATATCTTGGGCTGTGTCCACTACCCTTTGGAGGCATTTCTGCTCAGGGGTATTGATGACCCCATATCAGAGAGTGATGCAGCTGGTCAGCACACTTTCCACCACACCTCTATAGAAATTTGCCAGGGTTTTTTCTCTCATTCCAGATTCCCTCAAACTCCAGAGGAGATGCTTTCTTCACAATGCCACTAGTGTGTTGGGTCCACAAAAGATCCTCCAAGATAGTGACTCTGAACAACTTAAATTTGCTTACCGCCTCCACTTCTGATACCCCAATGATCATATACCTCTGGTTTTCCCTTCCTGATGTCTGCAATCAGCTCCTTGGTTTTGGTGACATTGAGAGTGAGATTGTCGTTGGTGTACCATTCAGCCAAGTTTTCATTCTCACTCCTATATGCCGACTCATCACCATTTTTATACGCAGCCCTATGGTGCTCCGCTACTAATAGAGATTATGGGCGAGATGTTCTTACTAACTCTGATCTGGTGGTGAGGAAATCCAGGATCCAATTACACAGTGGAGTGTTGAGTCCCAGGTCTTGGAGTTTACTGATTAGTTTTGAGGGGATGATGGTGTTAAATGCCAAACTGTCCTGATGAATGCATCTTTGCTGTCCAGGTATTCCAAGGCTTGTATAGAGCCAGTGAAATGGCATCCATCATATGATAGGATGTTGCTGTGATAGGCGAACATGTCACCGCCTAGACAGGAGCTGATATGCTTCAACACCAGCCTTTCAAAACACTTTACTATTGATATAAGTGCTACTAGTCAATAATCATTAAGGCAGGTAACTTTGCTCTTGGGCAACGGTATGGTTGACGCCTGTTTGAAACAGATGGGTACCATGGCCTACTGGAGTGAAGTATTGAATATATCCGTGAATACATTGGTAAGTTGGTCAGCACAGATTTTTAATACTCGACCAGGTACTCCATCCAGACCGGATGCTTTCCTCAAATTCACTCTCCTAAAGGCAGCCTGTGCATCATCCTCTTGATTCAGATGGGATAGGAACATGGGGATGCGGAGGGGTGGTTCTTCCTTGTTACTGTGGTCAAATTGGGCGTAGAAGGCATCGAGTTCTTCTGGGAGTGAAGCTTTGACATCTGCTACTACACCAGTTTTGCAGCAGGTTATGTCATTTAGGCCCTGCCACAGATTTTGGGTTTCTTTCGTTGTTTCCGTTTTCATCTGGAATCTCCACTTCGCCTGGGAAATGGCTTTTAGATATGGCTGGGTGCATGAGGAAAAGAAAATCACAAATATTTTTATCATTTCTGGGAAAGGCTCAGGCCCTTTTACTCCCAATGGATGCTGCATCACCTGCTGAGTTTCTCCAGCTCTTTTGTATATTGTGTTAGACCCTAGTATCAGCAGATTTTCCTGTTTAGCTGAAGTATTTTCTCTGTTCATTAGTATTGTATTTTTCACATAATTGGGATTGTCAGTATTACATTATTTGCTCAGCAATTTTATTGCTTCTTGATTAGAATTTCCTGCATTTATTCAGTACATTCCCTGAGCCAGTTTTTGTTATGAAGAAAATAACATTGCAGAACTGAACCTCTATATTCAGCTTGGAACTGGATTTTTTTTTAGGCTGAATTAAATATTTTTGTTGTTTACATGATTGATTATTTAAAGTGCTCCATATTATAAAATATAAAAATAGGTATCCATTATGATTTTTGCTTTAAAATTCTATTTAAAGGTTACCTTTATTGGCTTGCTTTCTGCAAGGTTGTTTCATCACATCACCATGAAATCTAATAATTGAGCCTTTGGAAGGAAAGGAAATCACAATTTAAGAACCAACTGTGAGAAAGTTTTGGGCAATTTGTAGTCTTGGTTAATTTCTTAGCTGGAGTGGTGACTTGATTTGCCAATTCCCAGATCAGTAAATGGTTCTCAGGACATATATAATTCACAGCCTTAAGATGGTTCAACATTTTGAAATGAACATGTAGAATAATTTTATTCAAGTATCAACAACTTTCTAAACAAAGACAGAAAATGGTGCAAAAACTCAGCAGGTCAGGCAGCATTTTGTCTGGGAGAGAAGTTGAGGGAGGAATGTGTAGAACAAAGAATGTCAAAGTGGCAAGAAACCAAGGGAGATAAGTTCATATTCTGGATATTATTGTCAACATCACAAAACAAGCATTATCTGGTTGCTCTCATGATGACATATGCAGACTGGCTACCACATTTCTTAACAGTGGTGAATCTTGAAATGCAGTTCATTTGGCTGTTAAAATGCTTTAATAAACAATAGCACCCAACAGCACAAACAGCTTTGCATTCAATTCAATTTTGTAATGCATAGTTAAATTCATGACCTTGATGAACTGGTCCACCTTGTACTATTTTGTATGCCTATTAGTTTGTTTATCTGTTTTTGTGTAGCAGCTGAGTCGAAGTTCTTAGAATGAAGAATTCCTGCAAAACTAGTTTGTTTTAAATTTCAAAATAAACTCTGCTTGTCCCAGCCTGCTTTTACCAATCATGAGCATACACCATCTCTTGTTATCTTTGAAGGAAATCTTTTCAGTTTCTGTTGTATTTGTAATATCCAATGATTAAAGTAATAGAGATAAATGTAGAGCTTGATTATGTGGTGTATTGGAAGGGTTAATGTTGATTTGTTGGGTGAGAATTATGATTTTCCATGAAGGTTGGCTAATGGTTTAAAGGATTATTCAATTTTGGCTGTTCCAGTTCATATATTGCTATCTACTATTTTGATCCAAATATTACACATTAAATTAGTATTGTTTAAATTTTCAGGGTGGAATTGAATATGTTACAGTGCAGAATTAAGTTGGATAGTAATTTAAAGTGGCTTTCTTCACAACCCTGTCAACCTGTGAAGCCACTTTCAGGGAATTATGTATCTGTATTTCCAGATCCCTTTGTTCCTCTGCACTCCTCAATGCCCTACCATTTGCTGTGTATGTCGTACCTTGGTTTGTCCTTCCAAAATGTTACACCTCACATTTATCTGCATTAAATTCCATCTGCCATTTTCTGGGCCATTTTTCCAGTTGGTCCAGTTCCCTCTGCAAGCTTTGAAAGGCTTCCTCGCTGTCCACAGCGCCACCAATCTTAATGTCATCTGCAAACTTGCTGATCCAATTTCTCACATTATCATCCAGATCATTAGTATAGACAACAAACAACAATGGTTCCACACCAATCCTTCAGGTACACCACTAATCGCAGGCCTCCAGTCTGAGAACCAATCATCCATTACCACTCTCTGTCTTCTCCCATTCAGTCAATTTCGAATCCAATGGATTCTAGTGTGTGAACCTTCTGAACTAACCTCCCATGTGGGACCTTGTCAAAGGCCTTACTAAGGTCCATGTAGACAACAATCACAGCCTTTCCTTCATCACTTTCTTGGTAACATCCTTGAAACACTCTAAAGCCGCTTTTAGGTGTCCCGATGAAGATTACCTGCCTGCAGGCGCAGCTAACAGAGTTCAGCTGGCACATTTAGGTGGCCACGGAATGGACGGCTTTCTGGCACCTAAACATGCCAGCTGACTGCTAGCTGTCTAGCAGTGAAAACCGGCTACTCGGGAAAGCAGTCTGACAGCTCACCTTCCCGCTGCTTGACAGCCCCCTCCCCGCTGCCTGAAGCCCCCGGCAGGGGAATACAGGGCTGGGGCGGCTGGTGGGGGAGTACGGGGCTGGGGCAGCCTGCAGGGAAGTACAGGGCTGGGGGGGGGGGGAGTACGGGGCTGGGGGAGCTGGGGCGGCCGGCAGGGGGGGGGAGTATGGGGCTGAGGCAGCCGGGGGGGGTTAGTACGGGGCTGGGGCAGCTGGCAGGGGACTGCGGGCCTGGGGTGGCCAGTGATGGGGGTAGTACGGGGCGGAGGAGGAGTACGGGGCTGGGGCGGCCAGTAAGGGGGGGGGAGTACGGGGGCTGGGGCGGGTGGCCAGCGGGAGGGAATACAGGGCTGGGGCGGCCAGTGGGGGTGGGGAGTTCGGGGCTGGGTCAGCCAGGGGGGAAGTACGGGGCTGGGGCGGCTTGGGGGGGGGTGGGGGGAGTACTTAGCTGGCACGGCCGTCCCCGAGAATCCTGACTTATTGAAAGCTCTCACCTTTTAAATTTAGTGGGATTTTGTGTGCGTGCATAAGCTCCGTCATCCCTCGCCGGCCGCCCGTAGTCCCGTGCCAGGAGACTGTCAGGCAGCGGAGATGGTAGGTATCAGCAGTGGGGAGGGTGGCTGTCATTGCCCGCTGCTAGGCACCTGAAAGCTGCTAGCAGCTTTGCCTGAGCTGCTTTTAGCTGCAATGAGGAATACTCTGAGCAGGATATTATACCTACTGGAGAAGGATAGGGTGAGTAGACCTCCTGGCTGGCTTTTCCCGTTTCAGATGCCAACCTGACAGCCGCACAGGAGTATAATGTGCGGCTTTACAGTTGTGTATTGTGGCCATCTGAAAGCGGCTTAAGATTTGTTAAGAACGACCTACCACACACAAAGAAATACTGACTCTCTCTTAATCAGCCCTTGGATGTACGAACATTTGTAAATCCAATCTCTCAGAACACCCTCTATTAATTTTCCTACTACTGATATCAGGCTCACCAGCCTATACTTTTCTGATTTACTTTTGGAGCCTTTTTTAAACAACGGAACAACATGAGCTACCTTCCAATGCTGTGGCACCTCACCTATGACTAAGGACAGTTTAAATATTTCTGTTAGGGGCCCTGCAATTTCTACACTAGTTTCCTTCAAAGTCTGGAGGAATATCATGTCAGGCCTGGGGGATTTATCTATCTTTATTTGCTTTAAGGCAGTAATCCTTCATCTCATATGAGATTGGACAGGCTTGTGTTTTCTTTGGAACATCAGAGACTGAGGGGAGACTTGATGGTTTATAAAATTATGAAATGCTTTGATATGGTAGATGGTCAGAATCTTTTTCCCAGGTTTAAAAATGGCATGTTTTAGATAAAGCATGTGTTTAAAGTGGGAAAGGAGAAGTTTAAAGGAGATGTATGAGTCAAGTTTTATCATCGTGAGTGAGTGGTAGATAAATGGTGTGGGCTGCCAGGAGTAGTGATGGAAACAGATACCAGAGTAGTCTTCTAAAAATTTCTATGTAGATACATTAGTAGGCACTGCATAGAGGCCTTTGTATCATATGGAAGCAACAGAATTTTAGTTTAATTTGGTCATTGTGTTCAGCACAAATGCATGGGCTTATTTCTGTGCTGTGTTGCTCCATGTACTACCACTATCTTGATAGTGGAAAAATCAGCAAAGTTTTTGATATTTTCTAGTTATGATATTTCAGAACAGTTGAATCTACATATTTCTGCAAAGGGCTCAGGCCTGAAATGTTTACTTTGTATGGATGCTGCATGACCTACTGAGTTTCTCCAGCACTTGAGTGTATTGTTTTAAAACATGATGCCTTATTTTCCAAGGATGGTCCCAAGTACCTACTGTAGATGCATTTGGGACCCTTGTTCCAAGTAATCAATAATGAAGCTGGAAAGATGGAATTTGCAATGAAAAGTAAATGAAGCTGCCAAAGCTCAGCATTATAGATGGAGATTGCACATGACAGATAAAAACAGAATCTATCGTTGCTATCAATTTTTTTTTACACGTGCTGCATTCCAGAAAATTGTCCCCAAAATTCCAGAACACAGTCTGTGTAAAATGTCGATATTTTACCTCCTGGACCCCTAGAGAATTTCACGGAATGCCTGCAGTCTAAACACAACTGCAGGCAAGGCTAATGAATGGGACGTTATTGATGGCACGTGACGGCATGGGACGTTATTGATGGCACGTGACGGCATGGGACGTTATTGATGGCACATCACACATAGGTCATGCGTCACAGTTGACGTCGATGCAGTTGAGTCACTCGTCAACTGAAAATACCGCTCCTCAGGTATTTTGTGTAAATGCGCGGTGAGATCCAAATTTTTGCCTTTCTGGTTGTTCCAGTGAGAACAACCACTCCAGAAGTTAGGTGTGATAATGCCAATGGGAAAAAAAGGTCAGTAAAAAACATAAATCATTCCTGTCCTTCTGAAGAATGTAGTGTTTGTAGTCTTCAAAGTTCACTATTTTGAGCAGAGCTTCCAACTGTTTACTGCAAATAGAATAGTTGGCTGCATGAGTCACAAGACATTTTAATGTGTGTCTGAAAGGAAAATCGTCTTGATTCTTTGACTCAGCAGCATGTTAGAAGTTGAATGTTGATATTTTTCTCTATAATAGCATTCTGAACTAAAATGTGGATGTTGCTTGTACTTTCTTTTGAAATTACATTTCTAAATATAATGTTAACTTTGCTTTGAGACTAATGCCATACTAATTTTTGTTTTCTATCAGTTTGGAGCAGAATTCCGAAGATTTTCATTATGCCGGTACAAACCTGGAAAGTTTGATGATTTCTACAACTTAATCCTTCATACACATAACATTTCTAATATGGATGTATTAATTGGATATGCTGATGTTCATGGTGATTTGCTTCCAATCAACAATAATGACAACTTTGGTAAAGCCATTTCCGTGGCTAACCCATTGCTCAGAATTTTTGTACAACGGAAAGGTATGGTTTTGGAAGTAGATTAAATGAAAATGAACTGTTTCTGTAGAGCATGATGTCCTTATGATTTCTCTTCTCCATGCTTCCTTCTTCCCCCAGCCCATTCTGTGATATTTAATTTCCAGTTTGTGTTTCCCACCTCTTGTCTCTTCATTCCTTATCTAGATGAATGGCCAATTATTTAGAACTAAAACATTTATGATTGAGTTATGCAGAAGATACTAATTTGTATTAAATTTTATTGACAATATAATAGATTAGCTGGTAATTAGAGACATAATGAAGTCTATACAAAAGTATTTCAGTTTATAACAGGAGTTGGATCTTGTAACTCCATTCAAATAACATGTGCAGTAGAATGAACACTTTTACAAGTTTTAGGTTTTAATGAAATTCATGAGCATGAAGATGTAATTAATATGTGATGCCTACAACAAATCTCTATTGGTGATCTCAAATATCCATTTAACTGCTATTTTAGAATGTTGATTTTAGGTTCTGATAGTGTATTTTAGTTTGTATGTTGCTACAAGGTCAGCATTTAGTGCCCATCTGCATTTGCTCTTCAGTTGTCCTCTTAAACTGCTGCAGTCATTTTATGAGAGTATTCCCACAGTGCTGTTCGATTGGAAGATTCATGATTTAGTTGGATTGGTAATATTTCAAAATGAAAATTTTAAAAATTCAGCATGACAGGCAGCATTCCCTACACAGGTGCTGCCTGACCTCCTGAGAATTTCCAGCAAATTCCGGCAATGTTTCCAAATCTGAATGATATACGATTTGAAGGGGAAACTGCATGAGATGACATTCCAATGTATGGTGCTGCTTAACTTCTATTATGTGTTATGTTGTGAAAATTGTGTGCATTCTGACACAAGATTCCCCCATTCTTAACGGGGGCCTACAGTCCCTGCCCCCCGCCCCTTGGGGGTCACAGACTGAAATCATAAATTTTTTTATATTTTAATGCAATCGGCAGGAGACAAGAACAGAAGAAACCAACTAATGTTGACTGCTTTGCAGGCAGGGAAGCTTTGAACAGAATCATAAGGGGGCCAGAGAATGACTGCACAAGATGATTGAAATCATCAAAAATCAGGAAGAAGTTCTTTAGCCACTCGGAAGAGATAATTGATGAAAACTGTTTCCCTGTGGCTGGGAGACCCTTTTTGTAATTGCCACATTTGGACATTTAAAAAAAAAATGTCATCTTTATATTATCGGAGGTCCTCTTCCAAGATGAGGGCAATGAGATTATAGTTTTGACCAAGGCCCTTTTCTGCTGAGTTTTAGTTTCTCAGTAGGGGTAATATTTTGCTTATGAGGCCTTGTCAGTTGTGGAATAGAATCCAGCCTGGCTTGTTTGAATAGGTGGCTGTGGAATGGAGTTAAGAGTACACGTGTCAATATTCCCAGTATTGCTTTCAGCAGGTATTGACTACTTTTCTGTTCATAATGAGTATTCTTTGCTTTCATTGGAATGGGGCCTTTGGACAGCATTTAGGGCAGTGGTTTTCAAACTGTTCCCTCCCCGCCACCCCAACAAAACTCACATTCCACCTTAAACAACCCCTATGTCATAAGTGCTCTGTGATTAGTAAGGGATTGCTTAAAGTGGTATGTGAGAGGTTTGGAAAACCACTGTTTTAATTGTATCTAGTTGACTCGTTATGTGCACGGTTTAATAACTCCAAAGGAAATAGGCCAATGACAAATTTTCTCTAGCAAAATATTTTGGCAACAATTGGGTCAGTGCAGAGCTTCTCAACCTTCCTTTTTCACTCACATACCATCTTAAGCAATCCCTTGCCAATTACAGAGCACTTATGGCATAGGGATTGCTTAAGGTGGAATGTGAATTTGGGGGGGCATTTTGAAAAATCACTGATTTAGAGCAACGTACAGTTCTGCATGTTATAGCTGCTTGACCTTTGCTTTTAGGTATCTATTAGAGCTGTTTGTTTGCAATCCAGGAAGGCCTTGCATTTATGGCAATGGGTAAGGGGTCATTTGCCTGAGCCCACATGTGTATGCATATGCCTGCAAGCAAGCATACGCATGTTTGGTGAAACATGCATGTTCCGACTTGGATAATTGCAACGGAAAAGACCTAAACACTGCTATTATAGTTCAGGAAGTCTGTTGATTTCATATCACTAATACTGTCTTATTGAGTGAGACACATCGGGCAAGTGGTGGCCAGTTTAAAGAACAACAGTCAATACAAACTGTAGCAGAAAACAGGAAGAGAACACCATCTTCAAGGAGCTAACTTCAATAAGAATGACCATCAATTATCTTAGCTGTGCACCTTGTGGATTTTGCAAATGTTTGTGCCCATTTGGTTCACTCTTTCAGGGATCCAAATGGTTATGGTCATTAATGCTTTTGTCCCAACCCTGGAAGCTTCATGTGATGTCAAGGATGATTACATCTTTGGGGAAAAGATGGTCTGCATCCCAAAGGGAAGTCTTAGTGACTTCAACGCCAGGATTGGAAGGGACACAAACTTCAAGCAGGGAATAGTAGGGATGATTATTTTCATCAGTTTAAAGATTCCTTTGTCACATAATAATACATTAAAAATGTAATATACATGATGTACTTCATCTTTTGTTTGTCATGAGCCTTGCCGGCACCCCAAACAATATGAGAAAGAAGCAAAAGAGAGACCCGTCAGAGACATTGAGTATCCGTGGATTCGCTTCCAACTCTCCAACTGCAGAGACTCCAGTTCAAACTATCGACAACCTGAGCTCCAGATCCAATCCTCTGACATAATCAGGAAGCTTTCGTGCCCTCAGCACACTCTCAAATCCCTTTTCTAATACCTGGTTTTCATGAGCCAATCTCCAGTAGCCTGCACCCTGTGTGGGTCTTTGACCGCAAGTCATCAACAACTCACAGCTCTGTGAATCCTTCAACCACGTCACCAACTGCCTGCATCCTATGTGGGTTCTTCAGCTTCTGAGCCCCATACTGGTCCACTGCTGTGGTCACTGTCCTGTATGGTCATCTATGCTTCTCCTCAATGTGGGGTGTTCTGACCATTTCTGGTGCCCTGTGCTGGTCCACTGCTTTTCCAGAGTCTGCAACCCTTCGTACTACACTGCTAAGCACAGGCTCCATCATCTTCGCCCAGATCCCATGGTTGAAGTATTTTAATTAAAAACACCATTGGCTCCTTTAACAGGCAGTTTAAAACTTGTATGAAGCTGCATTAGGACCGAGCTGTCGGACCCTGCGAAGCAGGGCTGTGTATCCGCTCCTCACACTCCAAGGACCACACCAGTGGCAGCACTGCTATTACAGCAGCTCTGGCTGTGCCACCAATTTTTAAAAACTTTTGACAAAATGTTTGAAGCATGGCCTTGTTATGAACCCCTGTTTCGTGAAGGCAACAAGCCCATAACATCTTGGCAACATCCCCAGTCTTTATCTAAGAAAGAGACCATAAAAATGTTCACATCATCCTTCCCAAGATGAAAATTGATGACTTTTGATGATAATTATTAGTTTGTCATTCATACAAATACTGGCACTGAAATTCTTGCTGCAAATGCACTAACAATGAGTATTAATTAAGTTACCATGAGCCAATTCTTTCATCCACCCCATAATCTCCATATTCCTGGTCCTGTTAACCTAAGCATTGCTGCTACATTACATTTGAGGCTTTCAAGGACTCCATCATAAAGGCAGTTCTTTTTGGACAGCATCTCATAATCTGTTCATTTTCAGACTATAGAAGCCTATGCGGATATTCATGAAATTCACTTACTATTTGTGTCTGCAAAGAGACTTTAGGTTTCTTCATTGGGAATTGGAACTATTTTAGAGATTGAGGGAATTGAGGAACCATGATGCTAAAGCCTCAACATCTCATGAATAAATCTTTGATTTTACAAGTATCTTAAAGTGAACTTTTTGCAAATAAACCAGGCTTAAATTCTAGTTTTGTTCTAATGAGCCTTCATTTAAACATCTGTAGTCTGTGTAGTTAAATGCCAAGAATTTGCTATAGTGAGGGTAGAAGGCTAGTACATTTTCAAATCATTCTATTGTGTGATGTGTTCCCTTAAATCATTGCTTTCTGAGCTTAAGCACTGTTGAAGAAATAATCCTATAAATGAAGTCGTAGGAAACTGCAAATGATGGAATCTGGACAAACAAATCATTTGCTGGACGTTGCGGCAGGTTGAGCATCAGTGGGAAACCAGGAATAGTTAACGTTTCAGAGCCGAACTCTTGACAAAATGAACATTCTGGATATGTAAATGAGTTTATTGTATTCCTTTCCTCCTGCTGAGCTGGTTGAAATTTTTATTTTAGAGATGCAGCATGGTAACTGGCACTTCCGCCCATGGTCAAATACACCCATTTGACCAATTATTTGACATGTGCAAACACTTCACATCTTTGAAACATAGGAGGAAACTAGAGCACTCAGAGGAAACCCACACAGACAACGGCAAATGTACAAGCTCATTGGAGACAGCTGTGGGTCACTGGTGCTGCACTAAATCTCAGTGCTAATTGTGATACCTCACATCCTCAGAATTTCAAGAAACAATGCTCTCAGAATCTGGAGTGACCAAGAAAATGTGGCAAAATCTTTTTGAAGTTGATTAAAACCATCATCAAAATAATTTAGCATGTAAAATCCTTAGCAAAGGGTTGTTTGATATGTCAACTGGAAAAGGTAAAGGTCATGCACACTTTTGCAAAATGCCAGTCTTATCAATGAGCACTGATGGGCAATTTAAGTAACTATGGTCCTAGTTGTTTATACTATTCTAAACAAAGAATGTTCTGAAGATTTCACTGTTGTTCTGGTGAGTTTAGTCATTGATTTAATTGTGTGCGTGGATTGGGTCGGTCTGGATTTTCGGGCAGTACTTTTAAAATTCAAATTTAAGGATCAATAAAGAGATGAACAGGTAAATTCGGATAGTTTATTCATTAGCAAATACAGCATGTGTGGCGGCCCGCCACCACGGAGATCGAGCCGGCACATCACGTGACGCACACGGTAGTAAACGGCAGCATAACACACTGTAACACGTTCCTTAACACAGCAAACCAGCGCAGTTGAAAGCTGGAGCAGTACAAGGCCAGCAGCCCTAAAATGGCATTGGCTAAGCTGCCCAGCTAGCAGATCAATAACAGGCTGGGGAAGAAGGGTATTCACATGCAAGAATGTTCCCGCCCGCTTTTGTTATTCATGCAGCTGATGTCAGCCAATCAAAGAAACAGCAGGAACTCTAACTGTCTAAAAGGAGCCTTTCCAGCCTCAATAAATCTCAGAGCTTAACCTCCCACACTGCAAGTGTGCTTTTCTTTGTAGCAGTTGGCTACATATGCTTGCAGTTCCGGATCTCTGGCATCTAGATTTTTAGACTTTGACTGTATCTAGGGGAAAAAAAAACTCATTGCCCTGCCCCCATCCAACCTACCTGTCCCACATGTTTTGAAATATTTTTCATATGACTTTTGAAATATTGTTTATTTGGAACTTGATTAATATATATTGGCCATGTGGTGGCTCACCCACGCAACAGGCGAACCGGATCACAGTCGCAGGCAAGTCTGCGGCAGATCTGACTCAGCTCCAGGTTCAAGGCAAGCTTGTCATAAAGGTTATGGGAGTCGCAAGTGTCCTCGGGTTCCGAGGGATTTAAGCGCATGCGAGAGTTCTATTAAAGTCAGTTGGTTCCACTTTTTTTTTCGCTCACTGTCTAGTGAGACTGCAACAATTGCTTAAATTAATGATTCTGTTCATCTTGATTCCATATGTGTGGAATCTTTACCTTTGTCATGTGGATTCCATGGTTCTTTGTGTATTTGCCATCTTTGCATTGGATTAGTTGCTGGAAGGGATGTAAAGGATGTGATCTTTTTATGCCAAAAACGAGTAACAACATGAAGCACACTTGCAAGTTTAGATCTGAACTGCAAAGATTGCAACTACTGTTTATTGGAGAAGAATATGCGATAAAATACAGCTATTGGCATGTTAAGATTTGAATTTGAAATACTCCAGTGACTAATTTTTTAAATACTTTTCTTGAACTGCATATTTTAAGTATGTGTTGTGAGGGGTAATTTGTGGTTTATCATCAAAGTATCTTCCATCTCATGTTATTATTTGAAGTATAAAATTAAAGTCTTGAAAGTTAATGAACTACAATCAGCAACTCTTATTGATATTTCTGTGTACTTGCAACAGGCCAGCATCAGCTCACAAGAACAATCACGTTTGTCTGAATCTTCCTCATTTCCCAGTATCCTGAAGTCCAAATGAAATGTAGCTTACTATGAAACCTAAAGTACATTCAACTTGAGAAAATGTTTTTTAACTAATCTCAAAGGAGAACTTGCTTTTGAATACCAATTTTCACTTAACCATTATCTCGTTTCAGCTTTAATCCTGGCTTAAAGTTAAGATGTGAGGTTGACCAATGTAATAAGAAAATGCATTCTTTTTACTCAAAGGGTTGTCAATATATTTTACATACACCACCAATGAAGACATGAAACTTGTTTTAACATCTTGGGCAATAAATGGTATCTCAGAAAATAAATCCTCACTCAGGAGTGCACAAATTTCAATACTCATTATAAATTCAAGCCCATAAACCTGTTGACAGGAAGCAAATTGACATTTTGAGCTAAATGATAGTTAGTAATACAAATTCCAAAGCACCTACAGGAGCAGAGACAATTTTTTTTTATTCCCAATTTCTTGGAATGCATTCTGTGTAAAAAGATCAGAGCAGGAATAAGGACTCATTCCTGTTATAGCATTTTACCTTGCCCCCGCCCCGCCAAGGCCATTGTCCGTAGCCTTCGGTGACCTGCCCCTGAGTCTTGGGAGTGGATTGGAGACAGACTCATCATAATCCAGATATGCTGGTTTCAGGCAGTCAACGGTAAAGATTTCTTCCTTACTGTCGAGGACGAAGGTGGAGCCAATTCTCTAATGACCTTGTATGGCCCCTCGTAGGGTCGTTGTAATGGTGGTTTGTGTGCACTCCTCACGAAAATGTACCAGCAAGTCCTTAGGTCATTTGGGATGCTTTGCTTGGGCTGGCCTTGCAGTGGGGGTTGCCGCAGTACCAGGGACCCCAGTTTCCGCCACAGGCTCTTGAGGGTTGCTGTGGGGTCTACCAGGTGTTTATCAGGGGCCAGGAACTCCCGAGGGATGATTAAAAGTGTGCAGTAGACCATCTCCGCTGCCGAGGCATTGAATTCTTCCTTTAGCACAGTATGTATTCCCAGCAGGACCCAAGGCACTTTGTCCACCCAGTTGGGACCTTGAGCTGGGCTATCAAGGTTGCCTTGAGGTGCCTGTGGAAGTGCTCTACCAACCCGTTGCCCTGTGGGTTATTCACTGTGGTATGATGGAGCTGTGTCCCCAGAAAGTTAGCTTTCACTGTCCAGAGTCCAGAGGTGAATTGTGCTGCCGTTTCCCCCCCCCCCCCTTAATCAGAAGTGAGATGCTCCAGGACCTCGAATTGGGACACCCATGTGTCAATGAGTGCCCTGGTGCAGATTTCTGTGGTGGTATCAGCCAACAGGACCGCCTCCAGCCACCTCGTGGAGCGGTCCACCATGGTCAAGAGGCAGCTTGCTCCACGGGAAACTGGTAACAGCCCCACTAAGTCAATGTGCATGTGGCTGAACCTGCACTGCATCGGCTCAAAAGTTTGCGTGGGCACTCTGGTGTAAATCTGCACTTTGGAGGACTGACAGTTCATGCAGGTCTTGGCCCATGGTTGACCTGTTTACAGAGGCCATGCCAGACAAACCTGTTGGCCACCATTCTGACCGTGGCATGGATAGTGGAGTGCGCCAGGTTGTAGATAGCCTCGAAAAGCTGGCGTCTCCATGCAGCTGGGATGATGGGGCGAGTGCTGCCGATAGAAACATCACACAACAGTATCAGATTACCTGGGCCAACTGGGACGTCCTCCACCCTGAGACCAGAGACGGCTGTCCTGTAAGCGGGGATCTCGGTCATGTTGCTGTGTTTTGGTGAGGGCCATGTAATCGACCCCTTGCGACAGGGCATGTATGGACTCGATAGCAGGGTGTGACACAGCTTCAACCATCATGTTGTTTTTCCCTGCGATATGTTGAAAGTCCATGGTAAATTTGGACACGTAGGACAAGTGTTTCTGCTGTCAGGCCGACCACGGGTCCGATACCTTATGGAAAGTGAAAGTCAGTGGCTTGTGGTCAGTGAACACCTTGAATTGGCGACCTTCCAAAAAATAACAAAAATGTCCTACCGTCAGGTGCAGCGCTAACGGCTCCTGGTCGAAAGCGCTGTATTTGAGTTCTGGGTAGTGGAGGTGCTTGCTGAAAAAGGCCAGGGGTTGCCACTGGCCCACAATTAGTTATTCTAGCATGCCCCCTATTGCTGTGCTAGAGGTGTCGACAGTTAACACGGTAGGTGTCCCCGGACTCAGGTGGACCAGGAGGGTGGCATTGGCCAGTGCATCTTTAGCACACTGGAACACCTTGGAGGATTCCTCATCCAAAACAGTATCTTTTGCCTTGCTGGTCATTAGCACAAAGAGGGGGCACATGCCAGTATGAACTTGTGGTAAAAGTTTTATTATACCAGCGAATTCCTGCAGTCCTTTTACCATGTGTGGCTTAGCAAAATGCCGGACTGCCCCAACCTTCTCAGGGAGGGGTGTGGCCCCATACCTGTTAATCCTGTGCTTCAGGAAGTTGATGGTGTCCAGGCTGAACTGACACTTAGCGGGGTTGATGGTCAGCCTGAACTCAACTGGGTGCATGGCTGCCTCAGGAGGGTGGCATGATTTTTGCGGCTGGCGATGAGGATATTGAAATAGATGAACGCAAATAGGATGTTCCTGCCCACTGTGTTCATCAGCCTCTGGAAAGTTTTTGCCACATTCTTTAGACCAAAGGGCATGCGGAGAAATTCAAATAAACCAAAGAGGTTTATGATTGCAGTCTTGGGGATGTCCTGGGGTGAACTGGGATTTGTTGGTACCCCCAGATGAGGTCCACCTTGGAGAAGACCCTTACCCCATGCAGAATGGTGGCAAAGTGTTAGATATGGGGCATGGGATATCTGTCAGGTGTGGTAGCCTCGTTGAGGGGGCGGTAGTCCGTGCATGGTGTCCAATCCCCTGCTATTTGGGCACCATGTGGAGGGGCAGGCCCAGGGACTGTCGGAGCGTTGCACAATCGCATGCTTCTCCATTTTTTGAACTCCTCTTTCGCCAGGCTAAGTTTTTCTGGAGGGAGTTGGTGTGTCCTGGCATGGAGCTGGTTGGGGTGGGGGGGGGGGGGTTTGTTGGTCAGTATGTGGTGCCTTATCCTATGCTTTGGCTCAGCCATGGAGAACTGTGGTGCCACTATTGAGGGGAACTCCGCCAGGATGTGGGCAAGTTCATTGTCCGAGAGTGTGATAGAGTTCAGGTGGGGAGAAGGTTGCTTGGCTTCCCCCAGAGGCAGAGTCTAAAAGGATCTGGTGTGCACCAAGCCAGATCCTTGAGGTCGACCAGCAAGCTGTGGGCCCAAGAGAAGTCGGCCCCCAGGAGCAGTTGCGCCACTGCCGCGAGGGTAAAGGTATATGTAAAGTGGCTGTTGCCAAAACAAAGGGGGATGGTATGGATCCTGAAAGTAAGAATGCAGGAGCTGTTGACTGCCCTCAGCATTGGGTCCTGCTTGCCGCTGCAGGTATCGAGGCTTGCAGGAGGTAGAACACTTATCTTGGTGTCCTTGTTGACCAGGAAATGCCTGCCCAACAGTGAGTCCCAGACTTGGAGGAGGCTATCAGGTAGGCCCACCGCCGCAGCCATCAATGACGGGTGGTCAGGGTGTTTGCCGAAAACCCCCAGGGTGGGTGGCATCAATGGGCCTCTGCACCCCATCGCTGATGGTAGTAGCATAGCTGTGCTTGGGTGTTCATTTGCCCCCTCCTCTGGCCTTGATCTCGCTGGGAGCTGTTTGTGGGGCTTGCTGATGTGGTCTATGATGGTACTGGTGTCTGAAGTCCTTGTCCGTGAGCAAGAGCTATATATCCTTGGACAGCTGCTCCAGGAAGATCTGCTTGAAGAGCAGGCGTGGACCTCAGTTAATGCGAGCATCTCGCTCATTAGGCTAGACAGGGACTTGTCCCCCAATCCGTCCATATGCAGCAATTAGGCGGCATGCTTATTCCGGGAAAGACCGAAAGTGCGGATTAGTAGTTCTTCAAGGGTCACATATTTGCCTTGCTCTGGAGGCTGCCGTAGGAAATCTATGACCCTTGCTGCTGTGTCCTGATCGAGGGCACTCACGACATAGAAGTAGCGGGTGTCAGCGGTGGTGATGCAGCGAAGCTGGAACTGAGCCTTGGCCTGCTCAAACCATACTGGGGCTGCGACACCCAGAACGTCAGAAGCCTGAGGGAGAAAGCGTGGATGGACGCTGGCTCTGCTTGATCGGTCATCTTCGGGTCCAACTGGCAATTGGACCCGTCAGGGGTCACCAATGAGGCGTACACGCTACAACGAGTGTGGAAGGAAGACATATTTAAGGAGTCAAAATTGAAGACTGCTTTATTGCACTGGCAGATCGACTTAAATGGGCCCCTGGCACTGACATCAGGGCCCCACGTCATTGGAGTGCTGACTGAGAGTTGGCCGGCATCCCCGCCAGAGTTCCCCATCTTCTCGCCATGTGGAGGTCACTTGGGGTGTCACCCTCAGGTCTGCATGGTCAGCCACTGTGGGGGCCGGTTTGCGTCTCTGTGCGCGGGCTGCTGCAATTGTATAATTTGGCTACGAAGCATAAAATTGTTTTCTACTTAATTGTTCTTGCCACATATTTTTGCAAGTGCTTTCCTTGTATGATTGAGAATTCTAATTGATTTTTAATTGAATATTATTACTTTTAAAATGTTCATATAGCAAGTAGTTTGATTTGAAATGTGTTTAAAGTATCTTAAATAGCAGGTTTGTGAATTAAAAATGTCTCCCCATTTCAGAATCATTTCAGAAGTTCAGACTTTTAATTTTATGTTTTCAACGTGAATTATCATTTTAAAAATGAACCTTTTCAGCAAAATTCCTTTACTTTTGACTTTTTCAGAAGAGGTTGACTACGATCTCTTTGGCACTGACTCATTGACAAGAAAGAAGAAACCTTTGGGAGGTCTCCGAACTGATACACTACGAAAACGTGTTCACCTCAGTATTAGCATTCCTCAAGACTTCAGACCTGTTTCTTCCATTATTGATGTGGATATTCTGCCTGAAACTCACAGGAGGGTACGATTGTACAAACATGGATGCGAGAAACCTTTGGGGTTCTACATTCGAGATGGCACTAGTGTGAGAGTGACTGCGCATGGGTTAGAAAAAGTTCCAGGTATCTTCATCTCCAGGCTGGTACCTGGCGGTTTAGCTGAAAGTACAGGACTCCTTGCTGTTAATGATGAAGTTCTGGAAGTAAATGGGATTGAGGTGATGGGAAAAACTCTTGATCAAGTTACAGATATGATGATCGCTAATAGTCACAACCTCATCATCACGGTAAAACCAGTCAACCAGAGGAACAATGTCATTCGGAGCAGCCGTATGTCTGGCAGTTCTGGCCATTCAAATGACAGTACAAACAGTCATCATAGTATATCTTCTGCCCATGTGATGCAAAACTATAATCCTGAAGATGAAAGTGATGAGGAAGCTGACATTATTATTGATGGAACTGAAGATCCACAAAGCATTCCGTTTAAATCGTTGTCCTCATCCTTCACTACTTCTCGAACAAACAATGGTAATCTTTATCAGAAAATACAGAAGGAACTAACATTCAATGATTCCATTAAAGAAAGCAAAGGAAATATATTTAAAACACTGACTGCAATTAAAGCTGAGGCACGGCACAGTCTAGCTCTCAGTAGAGGAGGCATTGAAGAGGATGGAACAGTCATAACACTTTGAAATTTTGATTCAAATTAATATAGAGTGCTGGCAGAGAATAATGAAGTCATTTTCATTTCATTGTTTTAATGATGGGCGTTTTTGGGAATGTTTTATATTTTTACTGGAATTCATTGTTTTGTTTTTCTATGAATTGACTTTAATGTTTAAAGGAAAATAATTGGTAAATAGTTGACAAAATCATGAACTATTCTAAATCAGTGAAGTTTTTAATCCATACCAAAAAAAAAGCAGAATACCAAATTATTTAAAAAATGATGGAGCTATCCTATGGACAGAAATGATAGTGATGTATAGCACCACTTGCTGGCTACGAGCAGATGTTTGTTGCAATAACTGTACATAACCTTGATTCTTTAAAGATGGTGAAAAGCTTTACAGCTGTTAATCCATACAGAAGTACAAGCTGGAAGTCATTAAAATAATTTGAGCCAGTGATCTGGAATAACATTTGGAATTATCCTTTTGCAGCTAAATTTTTACAACATAAAAGTGCCCAAATCAGAGTCATGTAGGATTAAATGTTGATTAAGTTTGGTGATTTGTCTGCAAATGTTCAGTGCATCTACAATATGTATGTAGAAAAACTCTTTGGAATTGAAAGTAATAGTTGTCAGCAAATAGGAGATAGTAATAGTTAGTAATCTAGATAATGGACCAAAGAATGAAGTTCTCGGAGCTCTGGGTGAGGTGAAACACCAAAGCATGGCTTGACCAAATTGTGATGTCACCAGAGTCTTTTAAAACAGCTCTAAATCATTTTGTGGTATTGTGTATATATTTCAAGTTTTATATGTAAAACATACTCTTATATATTTGGGGGCAGGGGTTTATTTTTGTATCTGCAATGGTTTACAATCCAACTGTTTACCCACTAATACAACATATGGAAACCAGTACTGTCTTGTTCTAGAAAATTTTTATAATCAAATGCTTTATTCAAGTTAACTTTATTTCCTTTTAATGCCTTGGGGAGTAATTTTCAGTGCTTTAATATTACTTGGTTCTTCAATGAGGGTGTAAAAATAGAGTGGCTGACAAATAATTTTTGTTCCGCAATAATGTGGTGGCAAGTGCTTGTATTTTCATATTTAGTGGATAATTCCCAATAACATGGTAGATTTCCCTAGATGCAACATAAAACTCTGCCTATTCTGTTTTGTTTCAAAATTTGGAGATTAGATTTGTAGAATTGGATACAGACAATTAAGCCCAATTTATTCATGACAACCCAATGTGCACCTATCCATACACATCCTGTCTCCCAGCACTTTTTCCAGAGTGAGGTCTAAGCAATTCAGGTTGTCATCTAGGCAATTGTATGCAGTAATTGAACAGTAATGACTGAACCACTCTTTTGATAGTGCATTTCACTCTGTGGGTGGAAAAAAACAATTATGCATAAAGAGGTGTAATTTCTGGAATGGGATTCTTTGTACATTAATGTGGAAAGATTTGTTGTCTTTCATGACCTCAACATTCCAAAATAGCTTTTTGCTTGAAAGTACTTGAATCTTGGCACCGGTGAATAGAAATTCTGCAGATTAGCATTGTAACCAGCATGGCCCTGATTAGATAATTTTTTATTTTGGAGATACAACACAGTAATTGAGCTCTTAAATACACCCATGTGACCAATTGACCTTCTAACCTCATGTCTTTGGGAATTAGGAGGAAATTAGAACACCTGGAGGAAATCTAAGAGAATTTAGAAACTCCTGAGACAGTGCTGGCTTTTAACTTGGGTCTTGGATTTGAACTGGCGCTGTAATAGCATTGCGTTAAACGTGCCACCCAATGAGGTGGTGATGAGATCTGTGAATAAATAATGATCAGATGTCTACTATGCTCCACTGAACAACAGCATGGGGCCCCCTCTATATCTACTGATGTAAAATATTTGAAGTTTCTTGTTCAGCAAGTCCTTGAATAACAGTTTAGTTCAACTCTGTTTCTCTCAAAGTAGCACTTTACAATATATCAACAATGTTAAGTGAGGACCTTTTGTATCTACCTCTTTCTTTACCCCATGTCCTGGTATATTCTTTCAGTTTAATCATTATAACCAAGCCAGGGGTTGGTTTATTGAGGAAGAATGTGTGTTTATTTTAAGTTTACATACTCTATATTTAAAAATGAGGTCCTAACCACCAGGACTACAGTATGTATGGAAAGCATACCAGCATGCAGTAGATGATCTTACTATCAAGTCAGATCATAGCTTGCAATTCTGTCACATCTGTTCATGAATGTAGGAGAATCAGTCAGATCTGGGAGAGCAAAAACTCAGTTATCTTCCTAACTTCAAACCTAGCCAGAAGTGCTGAGTGAATGATTTGTCTCGTATTCTTCCTGATTATCTCCACAATTACAGAAGTCAGATTTCAGTCAATCGGCAATAGCAAAAAATGACAAGAGCTCCAGATATAGCCACGGCAGTGGGAGCAGAATTGGAGCCTATCTGTGATATTGAAGTGTTCCATAACCTAGCCAAGCCATCCCAATACAGTTACAATACTGGCATTTCCCCAACGACGTAGGGAAAACAAAACTAATACCATTCTGAATACAGTACAGCCATGCATCTACTTGTGTCTGTGTTACATTCTGGATGTGGGGATGCAAATAGATTTGGGCATAAGTCAATTATAGGTGAAATACACTGTACAACAAAAGATACCATGACACATACATATTTACCTAAACCTCTATATTTTACATGGTGACTTCAGACATGTTTGCGATCGGTCATTGCCCGATCGAGTGTAAGTAAGTCAAGGTAGCAAATTTCAGAGGTTTGCCACCCTCTGGTTAAAGACATTCCTCCATTTTAAATGGGCAGCCTTCAATCCTTAAGTGTACCTCTTCTAGACTCCAGTACCATGGGAAACACGTTGCCACATCTAGTCTGTCCAGGCCTTTCAAGTTGAAATGCTTCTATAAGGACCCCCCTCATTCTTCTGAACTCCAAGGAGAACAGTACAAGAGCCATCAAACTTTCCTCATATGCTTTCATTCCAGGAATCATTCTTGAGAATTTTCTCTGAACCCTCTACAATGCCAGCACATCCTTTCTTAAATCAGGGGCCTAAAACTGTACCCTGCACTCCAAATGAGGCCTTGCCAGTGCCTTATAAAGCTTCAATCTCACATCCCTGCTCATGTACAGGCAGTCCCCAGGTTACGAATGAGATCCATTCCTAACTCAAATTTGTAGGTAAGTTGGGACAGGTACATACAGTTCTTATTTAGTGTTTGTTAGTCAAATGTTTGTCTTAGTATTATATTTTATCTTTCAATGCATATAAAACAACTGGAGTAAATTTCTTGAAGTAGGCATCAAGGGAGATTTGTACAGAGCTTTAATTTTTCTCATCATAAATGGCCTTGTCCCAGCTTGGGCTCTCGGTGAGTCCACGATAAACTTTGGTGAACCTTTCTGTATTAGGATCTTGCTCCTCTAAGTTTACCATTCCTGATTCAATGAAATGAAAGGCTTCAGATAACTCTTTTGTTAAAAACCTTTTCGGTTCCCGAGTCTTCTTCCTCAAATGCTATCATCTGCTCGTCAAGTTCCATTTGGTCAGTTCTTTGGAGTAATTTCACATCATTTTCACTGATGTCTAACTGCAGTTGATTATCAATATCAACCACAGCTTGACTGGCTTCGGCGATGCTGTCAGTTGTAACCCCCTGAAAAGTAGGATTGAATTGTGGGCCCAGTTTGTTCCACACATTTTATTTTTGATTGCTTCACTTCATCTCAAGAATCAGCAATGTTTTTGAAGGCATCATAGATGTTACAATTTCTCCAGAACTTCCTTAAGATGATCACATTATCTTGGGTAGCCCGCTGCCTATGAAAAGGTCTGCAGTAAATAATAGCCCTTAAAGGAGGCACTAAATGGTTCCCTGAGCCATTGGCTGAAGTAGCGGTATGGTATTGGGGGTTAAAAATACAACCTTTACATTGGGGTGAAGTCCATCTAAAATGCTTATATGTCTAGGTATATATCGTCAAGCACAAGGAGAATCTTGAAGGCATTTTTTTGGCCAAGCAATAACGTTCAACAGCAGGGACAAAATTGTTCAACAACTAACCTTCAAAAATGGCAATTGTAACCCAAACCTTTTCATTTGCCTTCCAAATAACAGGAAGAGATGTCTTAATGATACAGTGATGTGCCCTCAGATTTAGGGAGCAATACACAAGCAAAGGCTTAAGCTTGAAATTCCTTGATGTGTTACCCCCAAGCAATAACATTATCCTATCCTTTGATGCCTTAGTGGTTGAACAGCAGACTGCACTGATGCTACCATAAATGAAATAAACACTGAAACACAGACATTATGTAATTTTAAGTTTTTGATGCTGAGGAGCTAGTGGAGTTGTTCAAGTGAACCGGTACGGACTTGAAGGGCCGACATGGCCTGTTTCCGTGCTGTAAACGGTTATATGGTTATGCACTGGTGCTCTTTTTCTTTCTTCAAAATGTAGGTTCTTTTAGGCATTCTTTTCCCAAAATAAGCTAGTTTCGTCTATATTAAATGATTGGTCTGACAAATAACCTTCCTCCTCGATAATTTTTTTTTCAACATTTCAGGAAAAATCACTCACAGCATTTACATCAGCACTCGCTGCTTCACCTTGCACTTTAATATTATGTAAATTTGCCCTCACTTTGAAACGATTGAACCAACCCCTACTAACAACAAATTCTTCATCACAATCACCTGCACTTGCTGCACATGCAGCTGTTAGATTATTGAAAAGGCTTTGAGCTCAAGTCAGGCTAACGGGCATATCAAGATTATTTTGATTGTCTAGGCTAGTGGTTCTCAACCTATTTCTAGTCACATCCCACTAAGTAATCCCTCTGCCATCGGTGTTCTGTGATTAGCAAGGGATTGCTTTAAGGTGGGATGTGAGTGGGAAGAGAAGGTTGAGAAAAATTTACTGAAATATTTTGCTTGAGAAAAATGGTCATTGGCCCATTTCCTTTGGAGTTATGAAACTGTGCACAAAACAAATCAATTAGGTATGATTAAAACAGTGGTTTTCAAACTTTTTCTTCCCACCTACATACCGCCTTAAGCAATCCCACAGAGCACTTATGGCATAGGGAATACTTAAAGTGGTATATGAATGGAAAGGGTTGAGAACCACTGTGACAATAGCCTTTCCATTTCAATAATTAAACCACTGCGTTGCCTAGTAATAACAGTAGCTTTCATTTGGGCAGGGCCTTTTACATACTCCATTATTCTCAATTTATCCTTTAAAATTGTTCCAATCGTTGACCAACTGTAGCCTATAACTTTTCCAATGACCAATGGTGTTTCACCTCTTGCCAATCACTTTATTATTTCCACTTTATTTTCAATGTGATTGTTTTCCTTTTCTTTGATGCATCAGCAGCATTTGCCTCGGATTTACGCTTTGGAGTAACTAAGAGAAAATTTAAGCCAAATGCAAAGTTATACACTCAGCACAGTGTTAACAGCAATGTGATCCAACTTAAAATGGCGGATGCCATTCTCCTTCCTCAGGCTGACAAACTGCTGAAACTGTGCATAGTCCATTCATAAGTACGAGTTGTCCCTAAGTTGGATGTTCTTAACCTGGGGACTTACTATATTCAATTCCTCTCTTTGCATTCACCTTCTTCACTATGGACTCAGCCTGGACATTAACCTTTATGGCAGATGATAGCCAAACTTGCTTAACTTCAAATGTTAGAGCCACAAGATATGAAAAAATATTACACACACACATTTTTACTTTTGCATGCGAATTTTGTTTCAAAGAGTTTATATAAATATTAAGAAATACCTGTACGTAATATCCATGTATGTATTTTTTAAACTATTAATTTGTATGTTTCAATCATTCAAAAAGTAAATGTATACATACCATATATTTTCAAAATCCTGACTGATTTTCTGTGGAAATCTCTGCTCAAGGAAATAAGCTGCCTTATTAAATATATTTAAGATACAGAAAGATAGGATTATGAAGGAAAGCTGGAGCTGGGTCCATGAACAGATCAGCTGTGATCTCCACCTGGAGGCTGGCTATAAGCGCGGAGGGAAAACATAAATTACCTTTTATGGAGCAGCCCTAAAAGACTGCTCCTGTGTCCCATTTATATTGAGCGATGCCTCGTAGAGTCCTCCGGAGTCAATGGAGGCGGGGCGCCACCCGTCATAAATACACAGCAGAGCAATGGCTGTCTACCCTACCCATAATCCCCCACGCAGCTGGAACTGTTCTATGTTTCCCAGAGCAGTTCCAGCTGCATGGGGGGGTATGGGTAGGCCATTGCTCAGCTGCGTTTTGAGCCGCTGACGAGCGGCCCCAAATGCTGAAGCGGCCAGCGAGGCTCGAACAGCCTACACTGACCACCTCCTGACAAGCCACCACCCTGATGGCCTCCGTTGGATGCCCCTGCCCTGAGTGCATCCATAGCGGCAAGTCTTCCCATTTAAAGGCGGAGATTCTCCGCCTTTACAGTCGGGCTTCTTTTTCACTGCATAAAAGGGCCTACTGAATGTAGGAGCAGCCTCAGACCAGAGGGACAACTCCTGCTTTTGATGTGTTCTCTTTGGGAACGTTGCTTCCTCTGCAGATGTCTGCACCATTGTAGCATCCACAGCCGAGCACACAACGCGGGAAGTGAAATGGTGCAAAGCTGCCTCCCGCGGCAGGGTGAGGTCAGGGGCCCCAAAAGTCTTGCTCCTCCCCTTCCCACCTTCCAGTCACCAGCTGGATGGGCGGAGTAGCTGCTGGAGGCGGAGGCTGGAGTCCATGCTGCCTGGTGCTGATTCTCCATCTGGTGGGAAGTAAAACTAGGCGCCCTAGAGTTGTCACTGACATCAACGACCCCCCCCCCCTGTTAAAAACAAACCGCACAAAAATGCCCACCGAATTAAACTCTTCGCTGTTTTCTTTATAAACCCCCGGTGTTAGTGGGATAGTTGTGAGTCTGAAGAATGTCGAACGGTATCATAGAATGTGAGCGAGCAAGGTTTTATTAATATTCCCCCTGGCCCTACAACTCTCAAACCTCGTTTTATTTGAATTTATCACCTTGGAGGGTTTTTATCCGGTCACTTCTGCAATGGTTCTTTTCTCAAATCAGATCATAGATTAGATTAGATCAAATTAATGAGGGTTGAACTTTCTCTGGAAAAGAAAATGTTGTACTCCGTGGGGAGGTTAAAGGTTGACCCCCAAAATAACAAGGTACTGTGACCTCCACTCGATCCGGGTTTTATTAGTAGTCTTTTTTTATTCTGGGGACAGTGCCGATCTCCCCGTTTATCTTTGGCTGGCGATGTGCGTTGACGGTGCTTATAAGGTACCTATCAGCGCATGTCTGCCACCATTGCGGGGGTTGTAGCGAGCGTTGTGCTTGATCCAAAATGCTGGTCCCATGGCCTCCGGCTCTGAGATCCCGCGCCGCTCTCGTGTCGGTCATCTCCAGACAGCATCTGTGGATACTTCCCTGGATTCCCAGCTCCCTCCTCCACCTCCGGGTGCTTGTCTATGCTCCCTAATAATTTCCTGATTCGGTTACCTCGGAACAAAGACTGGACCTTTGTCGCAGCCCTTGATGACCTTTCCGAGCCGCTTGGGTGATGGTGGCAGCTCTGGTTCTTTCCTGCTGCTGCCTCCTGGCTCGCAGGCAGCGTCGAGCCCATGGTTAATGTGTTTCGAACGACCATCCCGAGGCTGTCTCATGCACCGGGAGCCCAAGCGCCTCCTGCTCGTATCCTCCCGCGACGGGGAGAACCTGGTCATTGTTACCCGTCCTCTCCCGCTGCCTCTGCGCTGTGACAGCCTCGGGACTGGGTAGGCGGAGAGGGGACGGGGACGGGGACCCGGCCGCCGCCGAGAGCTCTGCGCCTGTCTCTGGCATCCGGTACCTAAGCACCGGAGTCGCTGCCGCTCGCTGCGGGATGAATGAGCTGGAACTGTTCGGCCAGCAGCTGCGCCAGGGAAACGCAGAGCGGTTCCAGCTGCTTCGGGTGGGGGTTATGGGTAAGGCGGACGAAGACGGCCATTTTGTCCATATTCAACCCCATTGAGTGAGGAGCTGACCTTACAGCAGCGGCCCGATGAGATGCTGGCCTGGAGCAGCTCTCCCGGACACTCAAGTGACACGCAGCACTGGGATGGAGATTATTGGGCTAAGGACTCGGGTATTGGGCGAGTAAGGCGAGGACAGAAGCGCCCCTGTTCTCTGCCATACCCAAGATATGCCGAGGAGTAAAGCATAAAAGTTTGCAGGCGTCGTGGTTGAAGTAAAAACACAATGCTGCAGAAACTCAACAAATCAAACTACACTTTATATAGCAAAGATACATAACCAACGTTTTGTGTTTGAGCCCTTCATCAGGTGTCAACTTTGATGAAAGGCTCAAGCCCGAAATGTTGGTTATGTATCTTCACTATATAAAGGACATTGTTTGACCTGCTGAGTTTCTCCAACATTGTGTTTTTACTCCATCCAGTGGGGCCAGGATTTGTCCATGGCCACTTTCAGGACCTTCACTACTGCTGCCAGCTCCAGTTCTGTCTTCGCTTGGTGCCTGGATGAAGTCCTCACTGGAGACCCCTTCCAACCCCTCTTTGCCATCTCTGTCATCTTGCTTCCCTCTGCCAGAGTGCCTACCTTGGACAAACACTCTGGGGAAGGCCATGCCTCATCAGAACTCTCCTTGCCCGGCCCGGGCTTCTCCTTGTGACTGCTCCCTACAGAGGACCTTCAGATTTGCCCAACCCTCCTACCACCCACTGCTTTCGCATTGCCCAGCCCAAATGAGGAGAACCTGACTTTAACATGAGGTACTCACTCCGCTCCTCTGCAGGAGCTGTTTCTCCAGTGCCCACTCTCTCTTCCCTCTCCTTTTCATACAGCCCAGGCTTTGACTGTCCCGGGACCCCATGGTCTGGCTGCAGGGATTCAGAGTGTCCCGGGGCAATTTCGGGAACGCTGGTATCTCTTCTGACCTCCTTAAGCGGGTTACCGGCTCTCTGCCTTTCCTCTCTGGGCAGCTGGCTGTAGACAGGGCCACTCAGCTCCAGAGAGCTTCAATGACCTCTGCATGCTAAATCTTCATCCTGCAGATGCCAACCAACAAGACTTGCACAACTCCTCCCAGCCAAGCCTATGCCCTCCTTCCTGGACTCCTGAAGGAGGTCATCCTCCACAAATCCAAGCCACACCCACTAAAATTACCATTGTGAGCAGATCATTCAATTCCTTTCTCACCCAACATATTTCTGCGAGCCGCACATTATATGTCAAAGAGCCACATGTGGCTCTTCAGCCACAGTCTGGCCACCCCTGCTTTAGGGTATCCTCCCGAATTCCTTTACACCTCCAAATTTTGTATTGTCTCCCCATACAAGTAATAGTCTTCCCTTTTATTCCTTCTACCAAAGTGCATGGCCGTACAATGCAACATTGCATTTCATTTATCACTTCTTTGCCCATTCTCCTAATCTAAGTCTCTTCAGCCTTTCTGTTTCCTCCTCACTACCAGCCCCTATCTTTGTATCATCTGCAAATTACCCACAAAGCCATTTATTCTGCAGACCAAATCATTAACATACAACATAAAAAGAACTGGCCCCAATACTAACCCCTGCAAAACACCACTGGTAATCTGTAGGCAACCAGAATAGGATCCCTTTATTTCCACTGTTCTTTGATGATCAGCCAATGCTCTGCCTTTCCTGGTATCTTTCCTGTGATTCCATGGGCTCTCATCTTGTTAAGCAACCTCATGTGCAGCACTTTATCAAAGGCCTTTTGAAAGTCCAAATATACAACATCCACTGCATGTCCTTTGATTTCCTAAAAAAAATTACAGTAGGTTTGTCAGGTAAAATTTTCCCTTAAGGAAACCATGCTGGCTTTGGTCTATCTTGTCATGCATCTCCAAGCACTCCATAACCTCATCCTTGACAATCAATTCCACCAACTTCACAACCTGTTGGGCTAACAGGTCCATAATTTCCTTTCTGCTGCCTCTCTTCCTTTTTGAATAGTGGAGTGACCGTTGCAATTTCCAGTCCTCCAGAACCATGCCAGAATTTATTGATTCTTGAAAGATCTTTACTAATGCTTCCACAATCTCTTTCAGAACCCAATGGGTTCATTCCACCTCCTCTGGGACACAGACATTTCAGCTTCCCAAGCACCTTCTGTTTATTGATCCTGTTTGCACTCACCTCTCTTCCGTACAGATATACCTTCGGTATATTGCTATTCCACAGTGAAGACTGATGCAAAGTGCTCATTCAGTTCCTCTGCAATCTCTTTGCCTCCCATTACAATATAACCAGTGTCATTTATTTCTCTATAAATCCCATATTTACTCTTGCCTAGTTTACTCTAAGTATACTTTAAAAAGGTTTTAGTATCCTTTTTGATATTACAGTATTTTCTAGCCTTCATTCAAAGTTAATCTTTTCCTACCTAATGACCTTCTTGGTTGCCTTCTGTACCCTTTTATAAGTTTTCCATTCCTCTATCTTCCCAGTATTTTTTCTTCCGTGCCTGCCCTTTCTTTGCTTTTACTTCGGCTTTGACTGCTCTTGTCAGGCACAGTTGTGTCATTTTTTCATTCAAATATTTTTTTAACTATACCTGTCTTGCATCTTCCTTATTTCTCGCAGAAGCTCGAGCCATTGCTGCTCTGCAGCCCTCCCTGCTAGTGTGCTTTGACAATCAACTTTGGCCAATTCCTCTCTCATACCTCTGTAAGCCCATTTGTTCCACTCATATACTGACACCTCTGATTTTATTTTTGCTCTCTCAAACTGCAGGGCAAATTCTATCATATTATGATCACAGCCTCCCAAGGATTCCCTTGCCTTTAGCTCCCTTATCAACTTTGGTTCATTACACAATACCCAATCCACAATTACCATTGCCCTGGTCAGCTCAGCCACAAGCTGTTCTAAGAAGCCATCCTGAAGGCATTCGATAAATTCTTTCTCTTGGGATCCAGCGTCAGCCTAGTTTTTCCCAACTTGCATATTTAAATTCCCCATGAGTATTGTAACATTACCCTTTTTGCATGCCTTCTCCATCTCCCTCTGTCGCTTGCATGCCACATCCTATTTACTGTTTGAAAGCCTGTATACAACACCCATTGGGGACATTTTTTACCCTTGCAATAGCTTAATTCTACCCATAGAGATACAATATCTCCTCTCTCCAAAGATTGGATTCCATTTTTAACCAGCAGACCCACCCCACCCCTCCTGCTGACCTTTCTGTTCTTCCAATACACTGCATATCCACAGATATTTAGTTCCCAGCTGTGGTCTTTTAGTCATAACTCAGTGATGGCCACGTTATTACCTGTCAACTTCCAGCTGTGCTACAAGATCATAAAACTTATTTCTTATGCTGTGGGCATTTAAAGACAAGTTATATTCAACACCCTTTTCAATTTTGGTTCCAAAGTAGCCCCAAGTTAAATCCTTCATCCTAGCCTTGCACTATTGCCCTATTGATTGCCTGTCCTTCCTCACAATCTCATTAAACAATGTATCTACATGTGTATTTTCTGTTCCCTCAGTCTGGTTCCCATCCCCCTGCCAAACTAGTTTAAACCCTCCCCAAAAGTGACTCGCCTCTTTTTTTTTTAAATTTTTTTATTTTTCACACCATAAACCACATTAACCATGATACATACTTTTTCCTTTTCAAATATATACAGTGCCATTTTCTCCCCCTCCCTCCCTCCTCCCATCCCACCCTCCCTACCTCCCCCCCCCCTTTAAAGTACAAAATCTAGGATACATTAAACCAGTCAAACAATGTTGTCATTCAATAGAAATAAACAAGAAATTCCACTGAGTCAGTTCTTTTCATTTCCTTCTCCTTTCGTTAATTTAGGTAGTGAATGTCCCCGGTAGGTTTTCGCTATTGTGTTTCATGCAAGGCTCCCATATTTGTTCAAATATTTCAATATTATTTCTTAAACTATATGTTATTTTTTCTAATGGAATACATTTATTCATTTCTATATACCATTGTTGTATTTTCAAATTATCTTCCGATTTCCAGGTTGACATAATACATTTTTTTGCTACGGCTAGAGCTATCTTAACAAATCTTTTTTGTGCATCATCCAAATCAATTCCAAATTCTTTGTTTTTTATGTTACTTAGGAGGAAGATCTCTGGATTCTTTGGTATATTGTTTTCTGTAATTTTATTTAATATTTGGTTTAGATCTTCCCAAAATTTTTCTACTTTCTCACATGTCCAGATTGCATGAATTGTTGTTCCCATTTCTTTTTTACATCGAAAACATCTATCAGATACTGTTGGGTCCCATTTATTTAACTTTTGAGGTGTAATGTATAGCCTGTGTATCCAGTTATATTGTATCATACGTAACCTCGTATTTATTGTATTTCTCATCGTTCCAGAACATAACTTCTCCCATGTTTCCTTTTTTATCTTTATATTTAAATTTTGTTCCCATTTTTGTTTAGTTTTACCATTTGTTTCCTCATTCTCCTTTTCTTGCAGTTTAATATACATATTTGTTATAAATCTTTTGATTATCATTGTGTCTGTAATCACATATTCAAAGTTACTTCCCTCTGGTAAACTCAGACTGCTTCCTAATTTGTCCTTCAAGTAGGATCTCAATTGGTAATATGCCAGCACTGAATCTTGAGTTATATTGTATTTATCTTTCATTTGTTCAAAGGATAATAATCTATTTCCTGAAAAACAATTTTCTATTCTTTTGATCCCTTTTTTCTCCCATTCTCTAAAGGAAAGGTTATCTATTGTAAAAGGGAGTAATTTATTTTGCGTCAATATTAGTTTTGGTAATTGATCATTTGTTTTATTTCTTTCTACATGAATCTTCTTCCAAATATTGAGGAGATGATGTAATACTGGAGAACTTCTATGTTGTACCAATTTTTCATCCCATTTATATAATATGTGATCAGGTATCTTTTCCCCTATTTTATCTAATTCTAATCTAGTCCAATCTGGCTTTTCCCTTATTTGATAAAAATCTGATAGGTATCTTAATTGTGCGGCTCTATAATAATTTTTAAAGTTTGGCAGTTGTAAGCCTCCTTGTTTATACCATTCTGTTAATTTATCTAGTGCTATCCTCGGTTTCCCCCCACTCCATAAAAATTTCCTTATTATTTTCTTTAACTCCTTGAAGAATTTCTCTGTCAGTTGTATTGGTAATGCCTGAAATAAGTATAATATCCTTGGAAAAATGTTCATTTTAATACAGTTTATCCTTCCTATTAGTGTTAGTGGTAAATCTTTCCAATGCTCTAAATCGTCCTGTAATTTTTTCATTAGTGGATAATAATTGAGTTTATATAGTTGGCCGAGATTTTTATTTATTTGTATACCTAGGTATCTTATTGCTTGCATTTGCCATCTGAATGGTGATTCCTTCTTAAATTTTGAGAAATCCGCATTATTCATAGGCATTGCTTCACTTTTATTTACGTTAATCTTGTAACCCGACACTTCTCCATATTCCTTCAATTTCTTATATAATTATTTTATTGATAGTTCTGGTTCTGTTAAGTATAGTATAACATCATCTGCAAATAAACTGATTTTATATTCCTTGTCTTTTATTTTTATCCCTTTTATATTATTTTCTGTTCTTATCAATTCTGCTAGTGGTTCTATAGCTAACGCGAACAATAAGGGTGATAGTGGGCATCCCTGCCTTGTTGATCTGCTTAAATTAAATTGCTTTGATATATATCCATTTACTGTCACTTTTGCCAATGGTCTCTTATATAATGCTTTAATCCAATTAATATACTTCTGTGGTAAACTGAATTTTTGCAATACTTTGAATAAATAATTCCATTCTACTCTGTCAAAGGCCTTCTCTGCGTCTAAAGCAACTGCTACTTTTGGCGCTTTACTCCCTTCTACTGCATGAATTAAGTTAATAAATTTACAAATATTGTCTGTTGTGCGTCTTTTTTTAATAAATCCAGTTTGGTCTAGATTTACCATTTTCGGTACATACTCTGCTAATCTGTTTGCTAATATTTTAACTATTATCTTATAATCTGTGTTAAGTAAAGATATTGGTCTATATGACGCTGGTGCGAGTGGATCTTTCCCTTGCTTTAGTATTACTGTAATTATTGCTGTTTTACATGAATCTGGTAAGCTTTGTGTTTTATCAATCTGGTTGATTACTTCCAGGAGGGGAGGAATTAATAAGTCTTTAAATGTTTTATAGAATTCTATTGGGAATCCATCCTCTCCTGGTGTCTTATTATTTGGTAATTTTTTTATTATCTCTTGTATCTCTACTATTCCAAATGGCTCTGTTAATTTATTTTGTTCCTCTATTTGTAGTTTTGGTAGTTCAATTTTAGTTAGAAATTCATCTATTTTCCCTTCTTTCCCTTTGTTTTCAGTTTGGTATAATTGTTCATAGAATTCTCTAAAGTTTTCTTTGATCTCCTTTGGATTATATGTGATTTGTTTGTCTTTTTTCCTTGATGCCAATACCATTTTCTTAGCTTGTTCTGTCTTAAGCTGCCATGCTAGAATTTTGTGCATTTTTTCCCCTAGTTCATAATATTTCTGTTTTGTCTTCATTATATTCTTCTCCACCTTATATGTTTGTAGTGTTTCATATTTTATTTTTTTATCTGCCAATTCTCTTCTTTTAGTTGTATCTTCCTTCATTACTAATTCTTTTTCTATATTTACTATTTCCCTTTCCAACTGCTCTGTTTCCTGATTATAGTCCTTCTTCATCTTGGTTACATAACTTATTTTTTGCCCTCTAATGAATGCTTTCATTGCATCCCATAGTGTAAACTTATCTTTCACTGATTCCATATTTATTTCAAAATACATTTTAATTTGTCTTTCAATGAATTCTCTAAAATCCTGCCTTTTGAGTAACATGGAGTTTAATCTCCATCTATACATTCTTGGAGGGATGTCCTCTAACTTTATTGTCAATATTAAGGGTGAATGGTCCGATAATATTCTAGCTTTATATTCTGTTTTTCTTACTCTATCTTGCATACGAGCTGATAACAAAAATAGGACTATTCTTGAGTATGTTTTATGTCTAGCCGAGTAATATGAATATTCCTTTTCCTTTGGGTGTTGTTTCCTCCATATATCCAAAAGTTGCATTTCTTCCATCGATTTAATTATAAATTTGGTTACTTTGTTCTTTCTGTTAATTTTTTTCCCAGTTTTGTCCATATTTGAATCCAAATTCAGGTTGAAATCCCCTCCTATTAATATGTTCCCTTGCGTATCTGCTACCTTCAAAAAGATATCTTGCATAAACTTTTGATCTTCTTCGTTAGGTGAATATACATTGAGTAGATTCCAAAACTCCGAATATATCTGACATTTTATCATTACATATCTCCCTGCTGGATCTATTATTTCCTCTTCTATTTTAATTGGCACATTTTTACTAATTAATATAGCTACTCCTCTTGCTTTTGAATTATACGACGCTGCTGTTACGTGTCCTACCCAATCTCTCTTTAATTTCTTGTGCTCCAATTCAGTTAAATGTGTTTCTTGCACAAATGCTATATCAATTTTTTCCTTTTTCAGTAAATTTAGCAGTTTCTTCCTTTTAATTTGGTTATGTATTCCGTTAATATTTAAAGTCATATAGTTCAGCGTAGCCATTTTATACTTTGTTTATCTTCCCTTTCCGTTTCTCCATCATTACCTTTCCTTCTTATCCATTTCTGCTTTCTTGTTTTGAACACTTTATAAGACAACATTTCTAAAACATCAAACATTTTCCCTATTCTCCTATTTAAAACTTCTTTAACCCCATTCTCCCCTCCCCCTCCTGAGTTGTCCTTTATCCCTTGTCGGACAACCGCATCTCCCCTCTCCATTTGGATTTGCGAATTCACTCGCAAACGTTAGCTGATTTTGCAGTGACCGTAACTCCTCCCCACCCAGCCACCCCCAGAAAAGATTTCAATTTTCATATGTAACAAAGGTCACTCTTTTAATTCCCTCCTTATTCCCTCTATTCCATTTCCCTCCCTTATTAATTCTTGTCTATTCTCTATATATTTTCCTCTAAATACGGATACATTCATGTATGCACACATATACCCCTTTACACACATACATATAGATCGTGGTCATTTTTACTCTTATTACATGTCTTCATCTCTCTGCTTGTTTTGTAGTTGTTCTGCAAATTTCCTTGCTTCCTCTGGATCCGAGAATAGTCTGTTTTGTTGCCCTGGAATAATTATTTTAAGTACCGCTGGGTACCTTAACATAAACTTATATCCTTTTTTCCATAAGATCGTTTTCGCTGTATTGAACTCCTTCCTCTTCTTCAGGAGTTCAAAACTTATGTCTGGATAGAAAAAAATTTTTTGACCTTTATATTCCAGTGGCTTTTTGTCCTCTCTTACTTTCTTCATTGTTTTCTCCAATATATTTTCTCTTGTTGTATATCTTAAGAATTTTACTAAAATGGATCTTGGTTTTTGCTGCGGTTGTGGTTTCGGGGCTAAAGTTCTATGTGCCCTCTCTATTTCCATTTCTTCCTGTAATTCTGGTCTTCCCAGGACCCTGGGGATCCAATCTTTTATAAATTCTCTCATATTCTTGCCTTCTTCATCTTCCTTAAGGCCCACTATCTTTATATTATTTCTTCTATTATAGTTTTCTATTATATCTATCTTCTGAGCTAACAGCTCCTGTGCCTCTTTAGCTTTTTTATTAGATTCTTCTAATTTCTCTTTTAAGTCTTTTACTTCCATATCTACAAATGTTTCTCGTTTTTCCATATTTTCCACTCTTTTTGCCAATTCTGATATGGCCACTTCCATTTTATTCATTTTTTCTTCTGCATTCTTTTTATCTCATCAAATTCTTGTAATTGCCATTCTTTCACTGATTCCATATATTCTTTAAAAAAAGATACATCCATTGTCTTGCTTTTCTCTTCTTCTTCCACTTCTTTCTGTTCTTCTTCTTCTTCCTCTGGGTTGACTATCTGTTGTTTCCTTGTTTTCTTTTTACCCTCTTCTTTCTTGTTGTCGTTATTGTCTGTGTTCTGCACCTGCTGCTGTGCTGCAGGTGTCTCTCTCAGCTGTGGAGGTCGACTCCGCAGCTGTTCCCCCCTCCCGTCAGTGTGTTTTTTTTCATGTGCGGTTGCGCATTTTTACTCGGCTCTGCGAGCCATTTTTGTAGTCCCGAGCCCGGGACCTCCACTGACCTGTGGGAGCGGGCCTCTCTCTCCACGGCGGGCCTCTTCGGACAGGTAAGGCCTTCACCTTCTTCTTCCGACGTCTTTCCTTCTTCTTTTCTTCCCGTTGTTTTTGGTTTTTCTTTCTTCGCTGCCATTTTCTTCACACTTTTACTTTCACTTTGTTTTGGTTTTTAAGTTTGTGCCTTTGCTTTTTCTCTATCTTTTTTTAACTTTTCTGGAGAGGGCTGGAATTCCCCTACCGGCCACTACTCCATCACGTGACTCCCCCAAGCGACTCGCCTCTTGACTCCAAAACTCCTTCCACATGCATACAACCCTTGACATCTCTGTAAAATGGCATTTGCGGAAATCCACAGCCTGTGAGCATATCGTGAAGCATCTGGTTTAGTCCCTTTTATTTTTCATCCCTCTACCTTCAGCCTTATACACAGCTGCTGCATTGTTCACACAAGGACCTTAGGATTTCCTCTGGACCAAGCTACATTACAGTCTTCCTCACCCACCACTAAAAGTAATGATTTTTTTGGGTTTATATTCAGTAACATTCCACCCTGCATCTTCTATTTTTGTTGATTGTTTTTCTCACCACTGGTGATTTAAATGTTAATGTAACTGGCATTTGATATTCCCTAAGCCTTCAGTATCTTCGTCCACTCTTCACCAATTCCACTTGCATATCTCCTGCTCTTCACTCCATCATAACCTTCCTTTTCTCTGGTTCTCTTGTTGAGTGGTATTTTCTCCTTGGAGCAATGGAGGATGAGGAGTGACTTGATGGAGGTGTATAAGATGAAGAGAGGCATTGATGGTGTGGATGGCCGGAGGCTTTTTCCCAGGTCTGCAATGGCTAACACATGCGCACAGTTTTAAGGTACTTGGGAGTCAGATTTCAGATTTATTGTCCGAGTACATAAATGATATCACATACAACCTTGAAGTTCTTTTTCTGCAACAAGGCAGAATTATCACTTAATGGGAGTGCAAAAAAGAACTGTAAACAGATAGCAAATGTAAACAAACTGACTGTGTAATACAGAGAAAATTTTAAAAATATATTAATAAAGTTCATAAATAAGAGTCTTTAAATGAGTCTCTAAGTTTGTCATTGAGGAGTCTGATGGTGGAGGGGTAGCAGCTGTTCCTGAACCTGGTGGTGCGAGTCTTATGGCACCTATACCTCTTACCTGATGGCAGCAGCAAGAACAGAGCATGTCCTGGGTGGTGATGGTCTTTGGTGATTGCTGCTACTCTCTGACGGCAGCGTTCCCTGTAGATGTTCTTGATAGTGGAGAAGGTTTTGCCTGTGATGTCCTGGGCTGTGTCCACTACCTTTTGGAGGGCTTTATGCTCAGGGGTATTGGTTTCCCCATACCAGACCATGATGCAGCTGGTCAGCACACTTTCCACCACACCTCTGTAGAAATTTGCCAGGGTTTCTGGTGTCAAACCAAACCTCTGCAAACTCCTGAGGAAGTAGAGGCGCTGATGTGCTTTCTTCACAATGTCATTAGTGTGTTGTGTCCAGGAAGGATCCTCTGAAATAGTGACTCCCAAAAACTTAAATTTGCTCACCTTCTCCACTTTGATCCCTCAATGATCACTGGCTTCCCTTCAACAATCAGCTCCTTAGTTTTGGTAAAATTGAGAACAAGGTTGTTGTTGGTGTATGATTCAGCCAAGTTTTCAATCTCCCTCCTGTATGTTAACTCATTACCTTTCTGTGTACAACCCACTATCACTGTTTTGTCAACAAATTTGTAACTGGTGTTATTGTTGTACTGAGCCACACAGTCATAGGTGTAAAGTGAGTAGAGGAGGGTACTAAGAATGCAGATCTGTGATGCTCTGGTGCTGATGGAGATTGTGGAGGAGATGTTCTTACCAATTCTCACTGATTGTGGTCTGGAGGTGAGAAAATCCATGATTTGATTATAGAGTGGGGTGTTAACTCACAGGTCTTGGAGTTTGCTGATCAATTTTGAGGCCATGATGCTGTTAAATGCCAAATTGTAGTCGATAAAGAGCATCCTAATGTCCAGGTGTTCCAGGGCTTTGTGTAGAGCCAGTGAGATGGCATCTGCCATAGACCTGTGGCTACGATATGAGAACTGAACCATGTCGCCATTCAGACAGGAGCTGATTTGCTGGGAGATGCAGAAGATGTTTTTCACACTTAGTGGTGGGGGTATGGAATGCTCTGCTGGCATCTGTGATGGATGTAGGTACATTAGGACCTTTTAAGAGAACCTGGAACTGAAATAAATAGAGGCGTGTACAGTAGGGAAATTCCAGGTAATTGTTAGAGTAGGTTATTTGGCCAGCACAGCACTGGGGGCCAAAGAGCCTGCACTGTGCTGTAGATTTCAATGATTTGTGTTCTGCACCTCTTTCTCTGCAATTAAAATCTCATTTTATTTCTAACTTTTCTTAATACTGATGAAAGGTTATTGTCCTGAAATATTAACATTATTTCTTCTTCCATTGGAATTGTCTGTCCTGCCAAATAGTCCCATCAATTTTGCTTGAAGGAGAAAACAACTTCTGTGTATTGTTTACTGTTGACAATCACTACTGTTACCTTACATTAAAGATAGATTAGGAAATGTTGGCAATGATCTTCTACTGAAAAAAAATCACTGCACTCTGACAAAAAGGGCTTTTCTTCCTTATCTGATATTTCTATCTCTTTAAAGCACCTCTCTTTTTGCCAGGAATCCCAGCAAAAATTGCATTCAAGTTGGTGTCACGATAAACATTCTGTACCATCTCTATAGCCCCTTTCACTCTTGCATCCCAGTAAACTGGCTGTTCAGTGTCCTTGGATAGGAATGGGGGATTGGCTTTTCACACTTGACCACTCTTAACTGGAACACTGAACATTTTCACACTTGCAAGGAGCCATCCCCGGGGTTAGGACTGTTCTACTTTCCACCATCGAGCGATGGTGGACCTGCCCTAAATCCTGATCAATGTATTATGATCTTATATTTTAACAAAATTAATCATGACTAATTATAACATAATTAAGCTTTATGTACAGCACAGTACGAGCCCTTCAACCCCTGTTGCTGTTGTGCCGACCTATATAAACCTTTATGAGGGACCATGGGAAAGTGCAAGCAATAGGAATGGTGGACAATTTTTAAACAACATGGGAAAGTTGGTAGCGCTTTAGTGCACAATTTATACAGCGTGGGAAAGCTAGTAGCTTTTTCTCACGGTCTTTATAAATTGTGCACTATAGTGTGAAAGAGGCTTATGTGAGTTTGTGCATTGTTCTCTGGAAAATGGTTCAGGAGCACTGGCCAATAAAAATTATACAAGGTGAAAGGGCTGTCATTTAGATTACTATTTAAATTGTCAAAGCTGACTAAGAATACATAAATGTATACAAGAAAATACACAAAGTAGAGAAGCAAAAGCAATGGTTATCAAATGTAAACTATTTATCAATTAAAGAACTATTTAAAGATACTACCAATATAATGAATGACTACAAACTCTCTACTCTTCTCCAAAACATAAAAATAAATAGTCTGAGCCACAGCACAAAACAGAGCAAGGTTATAATTTTCTGAGGGGAAAACAATCTAACTAAACAATAACCAGGATATAATTAACTTGTAGAGATATGCCACAAGATAAGTGAGAGATGGTGGGAATAGATGTAAATAGACTATTGAAGCTCAATAGAGAAATAAAAATTACAGACGCTGGAATCTTAAGCAAACAATGAGATGCTGGAAGAACTCAGGTCACCCTTATGAAGCAAAAGATCCCGACCTGAAACATTGATAGACTATCTTACCTGTAGGTGCTGCATGACCTGCTCCAGCATCTCATTCCCTACGCTTCAGGGAATAAAGTCCTAATTTGTTTAAACGTTTCCTACAACTCAGTTCTTCATGCCCTGGTAACATCATTGTAAATCTCTGCATTCTTTCAATCTTCAGTAGTTAGATTTGTACAAATTCACCGTAATATCCCAACTCCCATCTCAATGCTTTGATTGATGAAGGCCAGTGTACAAAAATCACTCTTCATGACCATATCTACTTGTGATGCCACCTTCAGGGAATTATGTATCTGCATTCTCAGATCCCTCTGTTCTACCTCACTCCTCAGTGCCCTATTGTTTACAGTGTATGACCTACTTTGGTTTGTTCTCCCAAAGGGCAACACCTCACACTTGTCAGCATTAAATTCTATTGCCATGTTGCAGCCCATTTTTCCACCTGGTCCAGATCTCTCTGCAAGCTTTGAAAGCCTTCCTCACTGCCTACTCCACCTCGAATCTTTACCACATTATCATCCAGATGTCAAAGAACAATGAACCAAGCACTGATCCTTGTGGTATGCCACGAATCACAGGTCGCCAGTCAATGAGGCAATTATCCTCTACCACTCTGACTTTACCAGTTAAACCAGTTTAATCTGTCAGAGAGCAATCATTAAGGATCCACACGACCCTGCCATCAGGAAAGAGGTATAGGTGCCATCAGTTCAGGAACCGTAGAATACTACAGCACAAAAAAACAGGCCATTCAGCCCTTCTAGTCTGTACTTACCATCATTCTAGTCCCTTTTTTTTAACTTTTTTATTTTTCACACCATAAATCACAATAGCCATGATATACACTTTTTCTTTTCCACACATTTACAGTGACTTTTTCTCCCTCCCCCCTCCCTCCTCCCAAGCCACCCCCCCACCCCCCCCCCTCATCCATTTTAGGTATACAATCTAGGTTGCATTAATTCAGTTAGACAATGTTGTCATTCAACAAAAATACACCAGAAATTCTACTGAGTCCATTCTTTTCTTTTCTTCTCCTTCCATCAACTTAGGTAATGTTTGTTCTCGGTAGGTTTTCGCTATTGTATTTAATGTAAGGCTCCCATACTTGTTCGAATATTTCAATATTATTTCTTAAACTATATGTTATTTTTTCTAATGGAATACATTTATTCATTTCTATATACCATTGTTGTATTTTCAAATTATCTTCCAATTTCCAGGTTGACATAATACATTTTTTTGCTACGGCTAGGGCTATCTTGACAAATCTTTTTTGTGCATCTTCCAAGTCAATTCCAAATTCTTTATTTTTTATGTTACTTAGGAGAAAGATCTCTGGATTCTTTGGTATATTGTTTTCTGTTATTTTATTTAATATCTGATTGAGATCATCCCAAAATTTTTCTACTCTCTCACATGTCCAGATTGCATGAATTGTTGTTCCCCTTTCTTTTTTACATCGAAAACATCTATCAGATACTGTTGGGTCCCATTTATTTAACTTTTGCGGTGTAATGTATAGTCTGTGTAACCAATTATATTGTATCATACGCAGCCTCGTATTTATTGTATTTCTCATCGTTCCAGAGCATAACTTCTCCCATGTTTCCTTTTTTATCTTTATATTTAAATCTTGTTCCCATTTTTGTTTAGTTTTACCATTTGTTTCCTCATTCTCCTTTTCTTGCAGTTTAATATACATATTTTTTATAAATCTTTTGATTAACATTGTATCTGTAATCACATATTCAAGGTTACTTCCCTCTGGTAAACTCAAGTTGCTTCCTAATTTATCTTTCAAGTAGGATCTCAGTTGGTAATATGCCAGCGCTGTATCTCCAGTTATATTGTACTTATCTCTCATTTGTTCAAAGGATAAGAATCTACTTCCTGAAAAACAATTTTCTATTCTTTTAATCCCTTTTTTTTCCCATTTTCTAAAGGCAAGGTTGTCTATTGTAAAAGGGAGTAGCTTATTTTGCGTCAATATTAGTTTTGGTATTTGGTAATTTATTTTATTTCTTTCTACATAAATCTTCTTCCATATATTGAGGAGATGGTGTAATACTGGAGAAGTTCTATGTTGTACCAATTTTTCGTCCCATTTATATAATATGTGTTCAGGTATCTTTTCCCCTATTTTATCTAATTCTAGTCTCGTCCAGTCTGGTTTTTCCCTTGTTTGATAAAAATCTGATAGGTACCTTAATTGTGCGGCTCTATAATAATTTTTGAAGTTTGGCAATTGTAAGCCTCCTTGTTTATACCATTCTGTTAATTTATCTAGTGCTATCCTCGGTTTCCCCCCTCTCCATAAAAATCTCCTTATTATTTTCTTTAACTCTTTGAAGAATTTTTCTGTCAGTTGTATTGGCAATGCCTGAAATAAGTATAGTATCCTTGGAAAAATGTTCATTTTAATACAGTTTATCCTTCCTATCAGTGTTAGTGGTAAATCTTTCCAATGCTCTAAATCGTCCTGTAATTTTTTCATTAGTGGATTGTAATTGAGTTTATATAATTGGCCTAGATTTTTGTTTATTTGCACACCTAGGTATCTTATTGCCTGCGTTTGCCATCTGAATGGGGATTCCTCCTTAAATTTTGAGAAATCCGCGTTATTCATAGGCATTGCTTCACTTTTATTTACGTTTATCTTGTATCCCGACACTTCTCCATATTCCTTCAATTTCTTATATAGTTCTTTTATTGATAGTTCTGGTTCTGTTAAGTACACTATCACATCATCCGCAAACAGACTGATTTTATATTCCCTGTCTTTTATTTTTATTCCTTTTATATTATTATCTCTTCTTATCGATTCTGCTAGTGGTTCTATAGCTAGCGCAAACAATAATGGTGATAGTGGGCATCCCTGCCGCGTTGACCTGCTTAAGTTAAATTGCTTTGATACATGTCCATTTACTGTCACTTTCGCTAACGGTCCCTTATATAATGCTTTAATCCAATTAATATACTTCTCCGGTAAACTGAATTTTTGCAATACTTTGAACAAGTAATTCCATTCTACTCTGTCGAAGGCCTTCTCTGCGTCTAAAGCAACTGCTACTGCCGGTGCTTTATTTCCTTCTACTGCATGAATTAAGTTAATAAATTTACAAATATTGTCTGTTGTGCGTCTTTTTTTGATAAATCCAGTTTGGTCTAAATTTACCATTTTCGGTACCTGTTCTGCTAATCTGTTCGCTAATAGTTTAGCTATTATCTTATAATCTGTGTTTAGCAGAGATATTGGTCTATATGACGCTGGTGAGAGTGGATCTTTCCCTTGTTTTAGTATCACTGTAATTATTGCTGTTTTACATGAATCTGGTAAGTTTTGTGTCTCATCTATCTGGTTGATTACATCCAGGAGGGGCGGTATTATTAGGTCTTTAAATGTTTTGTAGAATTCTATTGGGAGTCCATCCTCTCCTGGTGTCTTATTATTTGGTAAATTTTTTATTATCTCTTGTATTTCTACTGTTCCAAATGGTTCTGTTAATTTATTTTGTTCCTCTATTTGTAGTTTTGGTAGTTCAATTTTAGTCAAAAATTCATCTATTTTCCCTTCTTTCCCTTCGTTTTCGGTTCGGTATAATTGTTCATAGAATTCTCTGAAGTTTTCCTTAATTTCTTTTGGATTATATGTAATTTGTTTGTCTTTTTTCCTTGTTGCCAATACCATTTTCTTAGTTTGCTCTGTCTTAAGCTGCCATGCTAAGATTTTGTGTGTTTTTTCACCTAGTTCATAATATTTCTGTTTTGTCTTCATTATATTCTTCTCCACCTTATATGTTTGTAATGTTTCATATTTTATTTTTTTATCCGCCAATTCTCTTCTTTTGGTTGTATCTTCCTTTATTGCTAATTTTTTTTCTATGTTTATTATTTCCCTTTCCAACTGCTCTGTTTCCTGATTATAGTCCCTCTTCATCTTGGTTGCATAACTTATTATTTGCCCTTTAATGAATGCTTTCATTGCGTCCCATAGTATAAACTTATCTTCCACTGATTCCGTATTTACTTCAAAGTACATTTTTAATTGTTTTTCAATAAATTCTCTAAAATCCTGTCTTTTAAGTAGCATGGGGTTTAATCTCCATCTATACATTCTTGGAGGGATGTCCTCTAGCTCTATTGCCAATAACAGGGGTGAGTGGTCCGATAATAGTCTAGCTTTATATTCCGTTTTCCTAACTCTCCCTTGAATGTGGACTGATAACAGGAATAGGTCTATCTTTGAGTATGTTTTATGTCTAGTCGAGTAGTGTGAGTATTCCTTTTCTTTTGGGTTTTGTTTCCTCCATATGTCCACAAGTTTCATTTCTTGCATTGATTTAATTATAAATTTGGTTACTTTGTTCTTCCTGTTAATTTTTTTCCCCGTTTTATCCATATTTGGATCCAAATTCAGATTGAAATCCCCTCCTATTAGTATGTTCCCTTGCGTATTAGCTACCTTCAAAAAGATATCTTGCATAAACTTTTGATCTTCTTCGTTAGGTGAATATATATTAAGTAGATTCCAAAGCTCTGAATATATCTGACATTTTATCATAACATATCTCCCTGCTGGATCTATTATTTCCTCTTCTATTTTAAATGGCACATTTTTGCTAATTAATATAGCTACTCCTCTTGCTTTTGAATTATACGATGCTGCTGTTACATGTCCTACCCAATCTCTCTTTAATTTCTTGTGCTCCAATTCAGTTAAGTGTGTTTCTTGGACAAATGCTATATCTATTTTTTCCTTTTTCAGTAAATTTAGTAGTTTCTTCCTTTTAATTTGGTTATGTATTCCATTAATATTTAGAGTCATATAGTTCAGCGTAGCCATTTTATATTTTGTTTATCTTCTCTTTCCATTTTTCCATCATTACCTTTCCTCCTTTTCCATTTCTGTTTTCTTATTTTCAACTCTTTACCAGACAACATTCCTACAACATCCAACATTTTCCTTATTCTCCTATTTCTATCTCATTCTAGTCCCATTGACCTTGTCCCAATCCATAACCCTTCAGACCTCTCCCATCCATGTAATTGTCAGGTGGGTACAAGAAGGATTCCTGACACAGTATGTGAACTAGCCAACTAGAGGAGAGGCCAAACTGGATCTGGTTCTGGGCAATAAACCTAGTCAGGTGGCGGACCTCACAGTGAGGAAGCGTTTTGGTGAGAGTGATCATAACTCCCTTAGCTTCAACATACCTATGAAAAAGGATATAAACAGTCAAACTGGGAAAGTGCTCAACTGGGGAAGGAATAATTATGAAGGGATGAGGCAGGAACTAGCGAGAATAAATTGGAAACAAATGTTTAAGGCTGAAAGCACAGAAGGAATGTGGAGCAAGTTTAAGGGTTCAACATAGGTTTGTCCCACTGGGACAAGGAAAAGATGGTGGGAAAAGGGAACGGTGGCTGACAAAACAGGTCAGACAACAAACCAAGAGGAAGAAGGAAGCATACATTAGATATAGGAAGCAGGAAATAGGAAGGGCTCATGAGAAGTATATGGTAGCCAGGAAGGAGCTTAATAAAGGACTTAGGCGAGCTCGAAGGGGGCATGAGAAGGCCTTGGCATGTAGAATTAAGAAGAACACCAAGGCATATGTGAAGAACCTTGGGGGAGAATGAAGGTGGGGCCGCTAAAGCATAAGGGAGGCACCATGTGCTTGGAGGCAGAGGAGGTTTGGAAGGTCATAAATGAATATGTTGTGTCAGTGTTCACAAGAGAAAAGTACCTTGATCATGGTGAGGTTAAAATTGAACAGGCCTATGTGCTAGACAAGGTAGAGATTAAGGAAGTGGAAGTGTTAGATCCTCTTAAAAATATCAAGATTGATATGTCCTTGGGGCCGAACATGATATACCCCAGGCTGCTGGCGGAAGTGAGGGAAGAGATAGCTGGGGTAGTAGCTATGATCTTTGAGTCCTTTGTGGCCACAGGGGAGGTGCTGGAGGATTGGAGAATGGCAAATGTAGTCTCCTTGTTTAAAAAAAGGTAATAGGGAGAATCCCAGAAATTATAGACTGGTGAGTCTTATGTAAGTGATGTGTAAACTAATGAAGAGGATTCTTAAGGATAGAATTTACAAGCATTTGAAAAATTACAGTCTACTCAAGGATAGTCAGCATGGCTTTGTGAAGGGAAGGTCATGCCTCACAAGCCTAATCGAGGTTTTTGAGGAGGTAACAAAAGAAGTTGATGAGGGTAGGGCGGTAAATATAGTCTACGTGGATTTTATCAAGGCTTTTGACAAGATCCCCCACAAGAGACTCATCCAGAAAGTCATGAGTCATGGGATCAGTGGAAAATTAGCTGTATGGATAAAAAATTGGCTTGCAAGAAGAAAGCAGAGAGTAGTAATGGAAGGAAAGTATTCTGCCTGGAGGTCGGTGACTAGTGGAATGCCGCAGGGATCTATTTTTGGACCCCAGCAATTTGTGATTTTTATAAATGACCAGGATGAAGAGGCGGATGGATGGGTCAGTAAATTTGCAGATGGCACAAAGGTTGGAAGAGATGTGGATGGAGCTGAAGTTTGTCAAAGGTTACAAGATGATACAGGATGCAGAATTGGGCAAAAAATGGCAGGTAGTTTTCACTCTAGATAAGTGTGAGGTGAAGGATTAACCAGAAGGTTGAGAACAGGGTTAATGGTCAGTTACTGAAGAGTGTGGATGAACAGAGGGACCTTGGGGAGCAAATCCATACATCCCTCAAGGTCGCTGCACAGGTTGATAGGATATTTAAGAAGGCCTATAGGATGCCGAGCTTTATTATGGGGGGGATTGAATTCAGGAGTGGAGAGGTCACGTTACAACTCTACAAATATTTGATAAGACCGTACTTAGAGTATTGGGTTCATTTCTGGTCACCTCTATAGGAGGGATGTGGAAGCTATGGAGAGGGTGCAGAGGAGATTTACCAGGATGTTGCCTGGATTGGGAAGCAAGTCTTTTGAGGCAGGGTTAGCAGAGTTGGGACTTTTCACTTTGGAGCATTAAGGGATGAGAGGAGACTTGATAGATGCCTACAAGATTATGAGAGGCATAGAAAGGGTGGACAGCCAGCACCTGTTTCCTAGGGCAGGATCAGCAAACACCAGAGTTAAGGGAGAGAAATTTAGGGGAGACATAGAGAGTTGTGGGTACCTGGAATGCCTTGCCAGGGATGGTGGTGGAGGCTGACACATTGGGGGAATTTAAGAGACTCTTAGACAGACATGGATGAAAGAAAAGTAGAAGGTTATGGGGTAGGGAGGATTTAGTACTTTGGTTTTTAGGAAGGGATATATGGGTCAGCACAACATTGAGGTCTGAAGGGCCTGTACAGTTCTGTAGTGTTCTATGTCTATTTATCCAATTTAGTCTTAAGATCAAGCTCACATTCACCATATCAGGTGGTAGCTCAATCCACACTCCCACCACTCTCTGAGTGTAGAACTTTCCTCTAATTTTCCCCCTAAACCTTTCCCCTTTCAGCTTAAAACTATGACCTCGTGGCAGCATGCCACTAGGCAGGCGAACTGGCCCTGCTTGTAATCCATGCAGTGGGGCAGCCGGCCAAAATTGTGCCATTGGGGGTTTCCCCTTCTTCTCAGCACCGGGCTCAGAAGCCCGTGGGACCACTTGACACCCGAGTGACGTCGGCGCCCCCCAGTGCAGTTCTCAGCCATGTCCGGGCTGGGAGTATGTCCAGCCCGGCAGCCAGCAATAAACCAGTTTTCTGCTCATTGAGCTCAACCCATCTGGTTGCATGTTCTTTCAGTAGCAGTGTAGCTGCTGCTACAATTGGTGACCCCGACTGGTTCAAACAACTTTGAACCCAACATGAGCGAACCTGGGATCAGTGCTATAGCCATCAAGCTGCCTGACTTCTGGGTTCAGGAGCTGGAAACCTGGTTCAGCCACATGGAGGCCCAGTTTCACCTCTGCCAGGTTTCATCCGACACGACCAAATTCTACCATATGGTCGCCACCTGGACCAGGCCACTGCCAAGCGTGTGCTGCACCTCGTTCAGCATCCGCCTGCCGAAGACAAATATTAGACCATCAAGCGAGTGCTCACTGGATCCCTCGGACTATCCAGGTGCCAGTGTGCCGCTCGGATGCTGCACCTCGACGCCCTGGGGAGCAGGTTCCCGATGGAGCTGATGGACGAGATGCTCGCGCTCATGGGTGATCACACCAACTGCCCACTCTTCGAGCGCATTTTCCTCGACCATCTGCCCGAAGACGTCAGGCTGTTACTGGCCAAGAGAGCTTTACTGACCCAAGGAAGGTTTCTCAGAAGGCCCAGTGCTGTGGCTCGAGCAATTACCGGAGGGCTCAGCAGGTCATGAACCACGGGCATGACCACGCCAAGCCTGCCCCTAGCATTGCAGTAGAATACCCGGCCCCTGCAGGGACCACCAAGAGCATAACCATCCTCACCCAGGGTCCACTGGTTCACGCCAAGGCACGCCGGCTCCCGCCTGACAAGCTCCAGGTGGTGAAGGAAGAGTTTTCGCAACTGCTGGAGCTGGGGATCATTCAGCAACAGCCTGTGGGCCTCGCTCCACCTGGTCCCAAAAGCCTCTGGTGGCGGTGGCCCTGTGGAGACTATCGACGGCTCAACGAATGGACAGTTCCTGACCATTACCCCATCCCTCACATCCAGGACTTTACGGCCAACCTGCATGGTGCAAGGGTTTTCTCCAAGGTTGATCTGGTGCGCGGGTATCACCAAATCCCAGTGCACCCTGAGGACATACCCAAGACGGCCATCATCACCCCCTTCGGCTTGTTTGAATTCCTTTGCATACCGTTCAGGCTAAAGAACGCCACTCAGACCTTCCAGCGCCTCATGTACTCAGTGGGCAGAGACCTGGATTTCGTCTTCATTTACTTGGACGACATCCTCGTTGCCAGCAGGGATCGGGCACAACACAAGGCCCACCTGCGCGCCCTCTTCTCCCGGCTGGCCGATTTCAGCCTCACCATCAACCCAGCCAATTGCGGAGGGAGGAGTCACGTGATGGAGTAGTGGCCGGACGGTGAACTCCAGCCCTCTCCAGAAAAGTCGGAAAAAACAAAGGAAAACACAAAGGCACAAAAATAAAAAATAAAGAAAAGTAAGTATAAAGGTGGAAAGAAGATGGCGACGAAAAAAGAAAAATCGAAATCAACGGTAAGAAGAGAGGAAGAGAAGACAACGGAAGAAGAAGGAGAAGGCCTTACCTGTTCGAAGAGGCCCGCAGTGGAGAGAGAAACCCGCTCCCTCAGGTCGGTAGAAAGTGGACTACAAAAATGGCTCGCTGAGCCGAGTAAAAGTGCGTAACCGCGCATGCGCATGCAAAAAAACACACCGACGGGAGGGGTGACCAGCTGGGGAGTCGATCTCCACAGCCGGCAATGACAGCTGCAGAACACCTGCAGCAAGAGGAGAACACAGAAGACAACGAAAACAAGAAAGAAGAGAAGGGCAACAAAGAAACAACAGATGGCCAACCCAGAGGAAGAAGAAGAGGAAGAGTACAGTGAAATAGAAGAAGAAGGGAAAGGCAAGATAAAGGATATACTTTCTCTTATTAAAGAATACATGGAGTCATTTAAAGAATGGCAAGTGCAAGAATTTAATGATTTAAGAAGAAGAATAAACAATACAGAAGAGAAAATGAATAAAATAGATATGACCTTAACAGAAATGGGAAAGAGAATGGACAAGATGGAAGAGCGGGAAGCAGCAGTAGAAATGGAGGTAGAGGACTTAAAAAAGAAATTAGAGGAATCTAATAAAAAAGTTATAGAGACACAAGAACTGTTAGCTCAGAAAATAGATATAATGGAAAATTATAACAGAAGAAATAACATAAAGATAGTGGAAATAACATAAAGATGAAGAAGGCAAGAATATGAGAGAGTTTATAAAAGATTGGATCCCCAGGATCCTAGGATGTCCAGAACTACAGCAAGATATGGAAATAGAAAGGGCACATAGAGCATTGGCCTTTAAACCACAACCGCAACAAAAGCCAAGATCTATTTTAGTAAAATTCCTAAGATATACTACAAGAGAAAAGGTACTGGAGAAGACAATGGAAAAAGTAAGAGAGGGCAACAAGCCACTGGAGTACAAAGGGCAAAAAATCTTCATTTATCCAGATATAAGTTTTGAACTGCTGAAGAAGAGAAAGGAGTTCAATACAGCAAAGGTGATTTTATGGAAGAAAGGGTATAAATTTATACTAAAGCATCCAGCGGTATTGAAAATATTTATTCCAGGACAACAAAACAGACTATTCTCAGATCCAGAGGAAGCACGAAAATTTGCAGAACAATTACAAAATAGACTGAGGGATGAAGACGTGTAACGAGAGTACAAAAGACTGAGAACTAAAAAGACACATAAGTTTTGAACTCCTGAAGAAGAGAAAGGAGTTCAATACATCGAAAACGATCTTATGGGAAAAAAAAACTATTCTGGGATCCAGAGGAAGCAAGGAAATTTGCAGAACAACTACAAAAGAACCAGAGAGATGAAGATATGTAATAAGAGTAAAAATGACCACGATTTATATGTATGTGTGTATATGTACAATGTGCATACATGAATGTATCCGTATTTAGAGGAAAATATAGATAGTATAGACAAGAATTAATAAGGGAAGGAAATGGAATAGAGGGAATAAGGAGGGAACTAAAAGAGTGACCTTTGTTACATATGAAAAGTGAAATCTTTTCTGGGGGGGGCTGGGTGGGGAGGAGTTGCGGTCACTGCAAAATGAGCTGACACTTGCGAGTGAATTCGCAAATCCAAATGGAGAGGGGAGATGTGGATGTCCGACAAGGGATAAAGGACAACTCAGGAGGGGAAAGGGAGATTGGGGCTAAAGAAGTTTTAAATAGGAGAATAAAGAAAATGTTTGATGTTTTAGGAATGTTGTCTTATAAAGGGTTTAAAACAAGAAAACAGAAATGGATAAGAAGGAAAGGTAATGATGGAGAAACGGAAAGGGAAGATAAACAAAGTATAAAATGGCTACGTTGAACTATATGACTTTAAATATTAATGGAATACATAACCAAATTAAAAGGAAGAAACTGCTAAATTTACTGAAAAAAGAAAAAATTGATATAGCATTTGTGCAAGAAACACATTTAACTGAATTGGAGCACAAGAAATTGAAGAGAGATTGGGTAGGACACGTAACAGCAGCATCGTATAATTCAAAAGCAAGAGGAGTAGCTATATTAATTAGTAAAAATGTGCCATTTAAAATAGAAGAGGAAATAATAGATCCAGCAGGGAGATATGTAATGTTAAAATGAGAGATATATTCGGAGTTTTGGAATCTACTCAATGTATATTCACCTAATGAAGAAGATCAAAAGTTTATGCAAGATATCTTTTTGAAGGTAGCAGATACGCAAGGGAACATATTAATAGGAGGGGATTTTAACCTGAATTTGGATTCAAATATGGACAAAACTGGGAAAAAAAATTAACAGAAAGAACAAAGTAACCAAATTTATAATTAAATCGATGGAAGAAATGCAACTTTTGGATATATGGAGGAAACAACACCCAAAGGAAAAGGAATATTCATATTACTCGGCTAGACATAAAACATATTCAAGAATAGACCTATTTTTGTTATCAGGTCGTATGCAAGATAGAGTAAGAAAAACAGAATATAAAGCTAGAATACTATCAGACCATTCACCCTTAATATTGACAGTAAAGTTAGAGGACATCCCTCCAAGAATGTATAGATGGAGATTAAACCCCATGTTACTTAAAAGGTAGGATTTTAGATAATTTATTGAAAAACAAATAAAAAAATATTTTGAAATAAATACGGAATCAGTGGAAGATAAGTTTATACTATGGGATGCAATGAAAGCATTCATTAGAGGGCAAATAATAAGTTATGTAACCAAGATGAAGAAGGACTATAATCAGGAAACAGAGCAGTTGGAAAGGGAAATAGTAAATATAGAAAAAGAATTAGTAATGAAGGAAGATACAACTAAAAGAAGAGAATTAGCGGATAAAAAAATAAAATATGAAACACTACAAACATATAAGGTGGAGAAGAATATAATGAAGACAAAACAGAAATATTATGAACTAGGTGAAAAAATGCACAAAATCCTAGCATGGCAGCTTAAGACAAAACAAGCTAAGAAAATGGTATTGGCATCAAGGAAAAAAGACAAACAAATTACATATAATCCAAAAGAAATTAAGGAAAACTTTAGAGAATTCTATGAACAATTATACCGAACTGAAAACGAAGGGAAAGAAGGGAAAATAGATGAATTGCTGACTAAAATTGAACTACCCAAACTACAAATAGAGTCACAAAATAAATTAACAGAGCCATTTGGAATAGTAGAGATACAAGAGATAATAAAAAAAATTACCAAATAATAAGACACCAGGAGAGGATGGATTCCCAATAGAATTCTATAAAACATTTAAAGACTTATTAATTCTGCCCCTCCTGGAAGTAATCAACCAGATTGATAAAACACAAAGCTTACCAGATTCATGTAAAACAGCAATAATTACAGTAATACTAAAGCAAGGGAAAGATCCACTCTCATCAGCGTCATATAGACCAATATCTTTACTTAACACAGATTATAAGATAATAGCTAAACTATTAGCAAACAGATTAGCAGAGTATGTACCGAAAATGGTAAATTTAGACCAAACTGGAATTATCAAAAAAAGACGCACAACAGACAATATTTGTAAATTTATTAACTTAATTCATGCAGTAGAAGGGAATAAAGCACCTACAGTAGCAGTTGCTTTAGACGCAGAGAAGGCCTTTGACAGAGTAGAATGGAATTATTTGTTCAAAGTATTGTAAAAATTCAGTTTACCGGAGAAGTATGTTAATTGGATTAAAGCATTATATAAGGGACCATTAGCGAAAGTGACAGTAAATGGACATGTATCAAAGCAATTTAACTTAAGCAGGTCAACACGGCAGGGATGCCCACTATCACCTTTATTGTTTGCGTTAGCTATAGAACCACTAGCAGAATTGATAAGAACAGATAATAATATAAAAGGAATAACAATAAAAGACAAGGAATATAAAATCAGTTTATTTGCGGATGATGTTATAGTGTACTTAACAGAACCAGAACTATCAATAAAAGAATTATATAAGAAATTGAAGGAATATGGAGAAGTGTCGGGTTATAAGATAAACGTAAATAAAAGTGAAGCAATGCCTATGAATAATGCGGTTTTCTCAAAATTTAAGAAGGAATCACCATTTAGATGGCAAATGCAAGCAATAAGATACCTAGGTGTACAAATAAACAAAAATCTCGGCCAACTATATAAACTCAATTATTATCCACTAATGAAAAAAATTACAGGACGATTTAGAGCATTGGAAAGATTTACCACTAACACTAATAGGAAGGATAAACTGTATTAAAATGAACATTTTTCCAAGGATATTATACTTATTTCAGGCATTGCCAATACAACTGACACAGAAATTCTTCAAGGAGTTAAAGAAAATAATAAGGAAATTTTTATGGAGAGGGGGGAAACCGAGGATAGCACTAGATAAATTAACAGAATGGTATAAACAAGGAGGCTTACAACTGCCAAACTTTAAAAATTATTATAGAGCCGCACAATTAATATACCTATCAGATTTTTATCAAACAAGGGAAAAACCAGACTGGACGAGATTAGAATTAGATAAAATAGGGGAAAAGATACCTGAACACATATTATATAAATGGGATGAAAAATTGGTACAACATAGAAGTTCTCCAGTATTACATCATCTCCTCAATATTTGGAAGAAGATTCATGTAGAAAGAAATAAAACAAATGATCAATTACCAAAACTAATATTGACGCAAAACAAGTTACTCCCTTTTACAATAGATAACCTTTCCTTTAGAGAATGGGAAAAAAAAGGGATTAAAAGAATAGAAAATTGTTTTTCAGGAAATAGATTCTTATCCTTTGAACAAATGAAAGATAAGTACAATATAACTCGAGATACAGCACTGGCATATTACCAATTGAGATCCTACTTGAAGGATAAATTAGGAAGCAGTTTGAGTTTGCCAGAGGGAAGTAACCTTGAATATGTGATTACAGATACAATGTTAATCAAAAGATTTATAACAAATATGTGTATTAAACTGCAAGAAAAGGAGAATGAGGAAACAAATGGTAAAACTAAACAAAAATGGGAACAAGATTTAAATATAAAGATAAAAAAGGAAACATGGGATAAGTTATGCTCCGGAACGATGAGAAATACAATAAATACGAGGTTACGTATGATACAATATAACTGGATACACAGGCTATACATTACACCTCAAAAGTTAAATAAATGGGACCCAACAGTATCTGATAGATGTTTTCGATGTAAAAAAGAAATGGGAACAACAATTCATGCAATCTGGACATGTGAGAAAGTAAAAAAATTTTGGGAAGATCTAAATCAGATATTAAATAAAATAACAGAAAACAATATACCAAAGAATCCAGAGATCTTCCTCCTAAGTAACATAAAAAACAAAGAATTTGGAATTGATTTGGAGGATGCACAAAAAAGATTTGTTAAGATAGCTCTAGCCGTAGCAAAAAAATGTATTATGTCAACCTGGAAATTGGAAGATCATTTGAAAATACAATAATGGTATATAGAAATGAATAAATGTATTCCATTAGAAAAAGTAACATATAGTTTAAGAAATAATATTGAAATATTTGAACAAATATGGGAGCCTTACATTAAATACAATAGCGAAAACCTACCGGGGACAATCATTACCTAAGTTAACGGAAGGAAAAGGAAATGAAAAGAATGGACTCAGTAGAATTTCTGGTGTATTTTTATTGAATGACAACATTGTCTGACTGGCTTAATGTATCCTAGATTGTATACCTTAAATGGACGGGAGGGGCGAGGTAGGGAGGGTAGGATGGGAGGAGGGAGGGTGGGGGTGGGGGGGGAGAAAATGGCACTGTATATGTGTGAAAAGGAAAAAGTGTGTACCATGGTTAATGTGATTTATGGTGTGAAAAATAAAAAATTAAAAAAAAAACCCAGCCAATTGCCAGTTCGGGAAAGAGTCCATGCAGTTCCTGGATCATACCATCACGGCCGAAGGAGCCACGCCCACCGCTACGAAGGTTGCCGCTATCAAGGAGTTCCCACGCCAGGACAACCTCAAGGCGCTGCAGGAGTTCGCGGGTATGTTCAACTTCTATAACCAATTCTTCCCAGGAGCCGTGCGCATCATGCAGCCGTTATTCGCCCTCATCACAGCCAAGCACAAAATGCTCACCTGGACCCCAGAGGCCTGCAGTGCATTCGAGGCCACCAAGGACACCCTCGCAAAGGCTACCATTCTCGCCCACCTGCACACCAACCTGCATATGGCGCTCTCTATCGATGCCTCTGCCACAGCCATTGGCGCCGTTCTGGAGCAGCAGGTGAATGGACAATGGAAGCCTCTGGCATTCTTCAGCCAGCTTCTCCGCCCACCAGAGTGCAAGTATAGCACCTTCGACCATGAGTTACTGGGCATATACCTGGCGGTGTGGCATTTCTGCTATTTCTTGGAGGGGAGGACTTTTACCATCGTCACTGACCATAAACCCCTCACTCAGGCGCTCGTGATGGCAAAGGATCCCTGGTCGGCCCGCCAGCAGCGTCACCTATCCTTTGTGTCAGAGTTTACCACCGACATTAGCACAAGATGTGGAAGGACAACGTGGTCGCCGATGCACTCTCCCGACTGGCCATCTGCACGCTGACACCCAGCCTCGACTTCGACCAGTTTGCCCGGGACCAGAAGTCCGATGAGGAGACGCGAGCCTTCAGGACTGCCATTACGGGCCTGCAGTTCCAAGACCTCCCGACTCCTAGTGGCAAAGGCACCGTCCTGTGTGAAGTCTCCATGGGCACCCCGCAGCCAGTGGTTCCCCAGCAGTAGTGCAGGCAAGACTTCAATCACATCCACGACCTTTCACACCCGTCCATCAAGTCCACGGTCCGTATAGTGGCAAAGCGGTTCGTCTGGCATGGGCTGTGGAAGCAGATCGCGGGCTGGCCCAGAACATGCACCCATTGCCAGATGTCCAAGGTGCACAGGCTCACCAGGGCGCCCGCGCAAGAGTTTGACCACATCCGGGAATGGTTCAGCCACATTCATGTGGTCATAGTAGGGCCCTTACCAGTTTCCCAGGGCAACTATTACCTATTCATGGTTGTAGACTGCACTACTCATTGGCCCGAGGCGATCCTGATGCCAGTCGCCTCCATGGACTCCTGCTCTGAGCGCTGTTGCACGGTTGGGTCGCCTGGTTCGGCGTTCCAAATCACCTCACCAGCGATCGAGGCACCCAGTTCACCTCTATGCTCTGGCACAGCTTGCCAACAGGTTGGGGATAGAGCTACACCACACCACGGCCTATCACCCGCAGGCCAATGGGCTGGTCGAGCGTCTGCACCACCACCTTAAGTCGGCACTTATGGCCCGACTCACCTGTCCCGACTGGGTGGATGAACTCCCTTGAGTGCTCCTGGGCATCCGCTCCACGCCCAAGGAGGATTTGCAGGCGTCATCAGCTGAGCTGGTCTATGGTGCACCGCTGGCACTTCCTGGTGAGTTCATCAACGCACCTCACACCCCCCAGCGGTCACCGCATGAGTTACTTCCCCACCTCCGGGCCCACTTGGACTACTTCGCACCCCCACCACCGCCCAGACATGGCACACGGCCATCTTACATTCCCAGCGAGCTGCACTCAGCAGAGTACATTTTTATTCACTGGGGCCCGCCTGCAGCACCTCTGCACAGTCCTTACGAGGGACCGTACAGAGTTGTCCAGCATTCAGGGACTACGTTCACACTGGACATCGGCGGCAGGCGGGAGTTGTTTACTGTGGACAGGCTGAAGCCAGCTCACCTCGACCCCACCGAACCAGTGATTGTGGCCCAGCTCAAGAAGCGAGGCTGGCCAGCTAAAAAGGACATTGGCGCCGGTTCTGGGAAGGGCTGTGTGGCGGTGTAGGAGTTTAGAAACAGTTATTATCTTAATGGTAGGAATTCTGAAATAGTTATAGAAGGTAGAAAGAAAAAAGCAAGGAAAAAGCTAAAATGTTCTTTGTGTAAAATGATGCATGAAAAAGCAGAACAAAGTAAACAAGATAACAGGAATTTAAGCAGACATAGAAATATGCACATACACACAAAAAGCTTGTTTAATAGGGGGTGGGGAAAGGAGATGTGAGAACGGGATAGAGAAAGTTGGAGTCAGTCAAAAGTCAGACGAATAGGGAAAAGTGCCAAACCAATCCAAGAAGGACAAACGTAAGACAAATGTAAGGGGAGGTGAAGTAAAAATTGTATAAAAACAGAGGCTTCCCGCCCTCGGGGTACTTTCCCGAGGTAAGGGGAGAGTACCCAACCTTGCAATGTTGTAAATATAAATAAATGTTCTTTGTTCTCAACTTTTGTCTCGACAATATTTTGTGAACGCGAAGGCACTTCTCACAGCGGCATGCCACTAGGCAGGTGAACCTGCCCCGCTTGTAATCAACGCGGCGGGGCAGCCGGCCAAAATGGCGCCTTCGGGGGTTTCCCCTTCTTCTCAGCACCGGGCTCAGAAGCCCGTGGGACCACGTGACGCCCGAGTGACGTCAGCGCCCCCAGTGCGGTTCTCAGGCAGGTCCAGGCTGGGAATATAAATCCAACCCAGCAGCCAGCAATAAATTAGTTTTCTCCTCACTGAGCTCAACCCGTCTGGTTGTGTGTTCTTTCAGTAGCAGTGTAACTGCCACTACAACCTCTCGTATTTATCTCCCCAATCTAAGTGGGAAGAGCTTATATCCACACTGTCTAAACCTCTCATAATCCTGTAAATCTCTATCAAATTTCCCCTCATTCTTCTTTGCTCTAAGGAATAAACTCCTAACCTGTTTAATTTTTCCCTGTAACTCAACTCCTGAAGACCCGGCAACGTCCTAGTGAATCTTCTCTGCACTCTTTCAATCTTACTGATATCCTTCCTGTAGTTTGGCGACCAGAACTGCACACAATACTCTAAATTTGGCACACCAATGTCTTAAACAATTTCAACATATCATCCCAACTCCTATACTTAATACTTTGATTTATAAAAGCTAAGATGCCAAAAGCTTTCTTTACAACCCTGTCCATTTGTGACGCCACCTTCAGGAAATTATGCATCTGTATTCCCAGATCTCTTTGCTCCTCGGCACTCCTCAGTGCCCAACCATTTACTGTATATTTATGTCCTACTTTGTTTGCCCTTCCAAAATGCAACACCTCACACTTGTCTGCATTAAACACTATCTACCGCTTTTTGGCCCATTCTCCCATTTGGGCCAGATCTCTCTGCAAACTTTGAAAATCTTCCTCACTGTCCAGATCCAATTTCCCACATTATCATCCAGATCATTGATATAGATAACAAACAACATTGGTCCCTGAGGCACATCACTAGCCTCCAGTCTGAGAAGCCACCATCCACTACCACTCTCTGTTTTCTCCAATACAGCAAATTTTGATCCAGTTTACAACTTCTCCATGGATACCTAGTGTCTTAATTTTCTGAACTAACGTCCTATGTGGGACCTTGTAAAAGGCTTTACTAAAGTCCATATGGACAATATCCATGACATTTCCTTCATCGACCTTCATGGTAACCTCCTTGAAAATCTTGACAAGATTCCTTATACATGACCTACCGTGCACAAAGCCATACTAACTATCCTTAATCAGCCCATGGCTGTCTAAATACCTATATATCATGTCTCTTAGATCTCCTTCCAATAATTTACCTTCTGCTGACATCAGGCTCACTGGCCTATAATTTACCTGCCCCTCCTTCAACCAAGTCTCACTAATAGCAAGAATATCATAATCCCAGGTGTCAATCCACACACTAGGATCATCAGCCTTTCTGACAATACTCCTTGCATTAAAATAAATGCACCTGAGAAAATTTCTGTCACATACAAACCTTTTATTTCTGTCTATACATACACTAACATTCTGGTTCCCCTCCCTCTGCAAATCTAGTTTAAACTTAATGTAAATCCCCTTCCAGTTCAGATGCAATCCATCCTATCAGTACAGATCCCACCTTCCTTGGAACAGAACCCAGTGAACTAGAAACCTGAACCCCCCCAACTACACCATGTCCTCAGCCACATTTTAAGCTACCGTATCCTCCTATTTCTAACCTCTCCAGAACATGGCAGAGGAAGAAATCCTGAGAGTACTACCCTGGAGGTCCTCTTCTTCAACCTAACATCTATCTCCCTGAACTCTCCTTACAGGACTTCCTCACCCTTGCTACCTACATTATTGGTCTCTACATGGACCACGACACCTGATTGTTCACCCTCCAACTTAAGAATGTTGTAAACTGAATCTGAGATATCCCAGACCCTAGCACCAGGGAGGCAAAATACCATCCAGGATTCATGATCTCTCCACAGAACCTCTCATCTGCCTTCCTAACTATGGAATCCCCTATTTCTACAGCTCACCTATTTTTCCTCCTTCCCTTCTTAGCCACAACACCAGACTCCATGCCAGAGATCTGATTATCATGCTTGTACTCAGTAGGTCATCCAAAATTATATTCTTGTTTTTTGGGGGAATTCCCGGGGGGGGGGAGGAGGGCTTTCTCTACTTTCCTGTTACCTCTCCCTTTCCAACTGTAACCCATCTACCTTTATCTTGTCTCCTAGGTGCAGTAGTGTCCCTGTAACTCCTATCTATTACACCTTCTGCCTCCCAAATGCTCCGGAGTTTATCCAACTCCTGCTCCAAAGCCTTAACAGTTGCTACTCATCCACCATTGGACTCCGAAATAACAAACTCAAAGGCTCATTTAAGGACTCTTAATTTGCACATTATTTATACTTAATTTTTATTTTCTGTATTGCCCAGTTTGTTTGAACTTCCTCCTTATTTACATTTTTCTCTTTTGTAGACGTACCTTTTCTTAGGTACAATTTTTTGCATGATCAAGAAAGTATAAATTCTGCCTGAATTCTGCCTGGTCCACAGGAAAAAAATCTCAGGGTTCTATGTGATGTCATGTATGCACTCTGAAAATAAATCTGAACTTTGATCTTGCTATCTCACAGTGAACACCAAGTGTTTGAACATACCTAACTAATCTCCCATGTTACCTTGCTGAAGACCTTACTAAAGTCTATGTAGTCAACTGCCATGGCCTTTCCTTCAGCTTTTCTGGTAACCTCAAAAAACTCTATCAGATTGGTTAAATATGAACTACCATACACATAGCCATGTTGACTATCCCTCATCAGTCTCTGTCTATCCAAATACTTATATATCCAGTAACAGAACATCTTCCAATGTCTTTTCCACCCACCACTGACATCAGGCTCAAGTTAAAGTCACCTATTATCACAACTTTGTTTTCTGCAGCTGTATACTATTTCCCTGCAGATTTTCTCCTCCAATTCTCGCTGACTATTGGGTGCTCCATGATACCTTTCCCTTTCCTCAGTTCCACCCATATAACCTCAATTGACAAGCCCTCAGTCCTTTCTGAGCACTGCTGTGACACTTCCCCTGACTGTCAAATTCACCCCTCCCCCTATATCAGTTCTAAAACACTGGAACATTGAGCTGGCAGTCCTGCCCCTCCTGTAACCATATATCAATAATGGCCTCAATGTCATAATTCCAAGTCAAGTCAAGTTTATTGTTACCTAATTGACGAAACAACATTCTCCAATCCTTGGTGAAAGCATGCAGACACACAACTATACATAATACACATACAAGCAAGCAATATATATGCAGGATAATACACTAAAAAAAAATAAACAAATGTTGTTTTGTATTTATGAGAGTCTTGGATGGTTAGTATGAGCAGTTCCTTTGGATTGCCGTGGGAAGAAGCTGTTCCTGACCTGGTGGTGCTGGCTCTGATACTCCTGTATTTCTTCCCCAATGGAAGCAGCTGAAAGATGCTGTGTGCAGGGAAAGGGATCCTCAATGATTTTGTGCCCTCTTCAGACAACGATCCTGGTAGATCGCATTGATGGTGGGAGGGAGACTGCCGTGATCCTCTCTGCCACTCTTATGGTCCTGTGGATTGACCTCAGATCCATTTCTCTGCAGCAACCATAAAACACTGTGATGCAATCGGCCAGAACACTCTCGATAGAGCTTCTGTGAAGGCTGACATGATGATGGCCGGTAGCCTTGCCCACTTCAGTCTTCTCAGGAAGTGCAGCCGCTGTTGTGTCTTCCTGACAAGTGAGGAAATGTGTGTTCACAATAGGTCATTGATTAAGTGAATTCCAAGGAACTTGTTGCTCTGCACCCTCTCATCTACAGAGTAATTGATGTGTAGTGAAGGGTTGTCATTCCTTTTCATCCTGAAGTCCACAATCATCTCCTTCCTCTTGTCCACGTTGAGACTCAGGTTGTCACTCTTGCACCATTTCACTGACATTTCCACATCTACCTCTTGAAGAGTGTTACTGATCTGTCGGGCACATGTTTGGGAATTTATCTTCATTATGATGAGAATTCTTCTGTCATCAGCAGTAGAGGTCTTCCGTGGAATACCAGTTCCTTTGCGATTATTGAGCTCACAGTACGTGCTTTCTTCTTAATGGTGTTCCAAAGGTTGATTTTGGTTATCTAAGGTTTGGGTGATATTTCTTTCTGTCTTGGAAGATATGGTTGGCATAGCAGTTAGTACAATGCCTTTACAGCGCCAGCGATCGGGATTGGGGTTCTAATCCTGCGTTGTCTATAAGGAGCCTCATAATGACTTTCATTGGCACAACTCTGGTCCTCATGTTAAAAAATGGTAACTGCAGACTTCAAGGTGATCAAAAGCTTAGAATCAAGCCAAGCTCTCTTATACCTGGACCAATGAAGCAATTAAACTTACCCCAATACTCACAAACACCTGTGAATCCAAATATCCCAAACATTATGGTGCCCTTAAATGAGGGGACTCTGCTGTAATTTCTACATGCTCAATCCAAAATCTGAACAAATAACCATGTATAAAGTCTGGAATGTGCACTTTAATTAAATGTGGATTGTTTGATTACAAATTTAAAACAAATAAAAGAAAGACGTGTCTTTGCCCCAAACATTACGGAGGGCACTGTACTTCGATCCTCCGAAATTCTGACCTGGTGCAGCTGTGCACCAACGACAATAGTATAAATTAAATTACCACAATGTTCCTGGAGACAGAAAAAAGGAGACAATAAATATACAAAGATCGATACATTCACAGTTGAGGGAAATCTGGTAAAGCTCATTTCTTCCTTACTGCCCTTTAGTTTGGAAAATGTTATTAACCAGACAAGCTGAATAAAGGAGCTGATGGCTGCTGCAGATATGCCAACGATCTCACTAATTGAATGGTGTACTGGGGCGGGGCCAACGAGGGTTGGGCTGGTTCCAGGAGGGGCGTGAACAACTCCGCTGGGGCGGCCTCTCCGGACCCGCCTCCTGCCCGACTCTCGATCAGCTGACTCGGCGCGATGGCGGAAACATGGGCCGGGGCACTTAACGACGTCGGTTCCCCTGGGAGCCCGGGAGGCGTGAGTACCGGGCAAGAGGAGGAAGGAGAAGAGCTCCACGGGCCGGGGAGCGCGGCGAAGAAGAGCCCCGGGCCGGGCTGGCCCCCAGCGCTCAGCGAGCACGAGGCACTGTTGCAGCGGACGGCGCACTTCTACTCGGACTGTTTAACAGCCAACGCTGGGCAGGAGGTGAGCGGCGATGGATCCTGCCCGCGATTCAGGGCTTCCTGCAAAGTTTAGGGTTGCGTTTCGGTTCCTAAAGTACTGCGTGCCTGCGGAATGCAGGGGAACATCTGGAACTTCCTCGGGATGTGTACTGCAGTAACTCCCCGCATCGCTCCATGTCGAGCGGGGTTGGGCCAATGGTGTAGCCTCACAGTGTAGTCGAGGAGCTCGGCGGGTGGAGCAGCATCATCAGGGGGAGAAAAAGAACGGCCGTACCCTCCATCAAAACTTTGTCATGAGTCTTGATGAAGGATGTCGACCCGAATCGTCTGCAGTACTTTTCTCCCTCTGAGCAGATGGTTTCTTTTCCCTCCGGAGGCCAACATCCACAGTCTCCTGAAAATTCCGCAGTTGCCAGCATGATGACAAGGTGAGGTCTCCTATGGTGGTCAGGACGAGTGCAGTAACGAACGCCTTGCTTTTACCATCTGACTCCGAATTTATGGTCACGAACCTGTGTCATGAAATTTGTTGTTTTTTTGCGGCAGCATTTCAGGTGCAGAAATCGCTTTAAAGATTACATTAAAAATACATGAGTGCAAACATTAGAGAAAACGTGAGGTAGTGTCTGTGGTTCGCTGTCCAGTTCAGAAATCTGATGGTGTAGGGGGAAGAGCTGTTTCTGTGCAGTTGGGTGTTGTTTTCAGGCTCCTGTACCCACTTCATGATGGTAACATTGAGAAGGGAACATGGCCTGGGTGGAGAGGATGATAGAGACTGCTTCCTTGAGACACCACATCTTGTAGATGTCCTTAAAGGAGTGAAGACTAATGCCCATGATGGCCCTGGCTGAGTTTCACAACCATCTGCAGCCTTTCCCTGTCCTGTACATTGGCACCTCCATTACCAGACAGTGATGCAACCAGCTAGGATGCTCTCCACAGAACACCTGTAGAAATTTGAAAGAGACTTTGGTGACAGATCAAATCTCCTCAAACTCCTCACAGAGTATAGCCATTAGTGAGGCTTCTTCATAATTGCATCGACATGAAGGCCCCAGGATAGATCTTCAGAGATGTTGACACCCACGAATTTCATTACCCTCCATTGCTGACCCCTCATTGAGGTCTGGTTTGTATTTTCCTGGTTCACAATCAGTTCTTTAGTTTTGCTAGCATTGAGTGCAAAGTTGTTGTTGCGGCACGACTCATCTAACTGATCTATCGCACTCCTGTTCTCTTCCTCATTGCCGTCTTAGCCCCTTTCACACTTGCAAGTGATCCCAGGAATTAACGACTAATCAGCCTTTAAAGCAAAATCAGTTCCACACTGGCGTCAGATGACATTATTGACCCCTAGTGCAATCCCTGGCATCTGCAGACGCCGGCATTGCAAATGTGAAATGGCCAATTGCATTGTGGGATTGAAATGTCTTGGGTTTCTGTGTGAATGCAGGAATGTGAAGGAAGAAAAGATTAAAATGAAGGTATAAACTTTGCCGAGGGAAAGTTGGTGGGGGGAGGGGAGAGAGAGGAAATAAATAACAATAACGGACAATTTTTAAACAGCATGGGAAAGTTGGTAGCGCTGCAGCGTACAATTTATAAAGACCTTGGGAAAAAGCAATGGCAGTCCTGACTTTCCAGAATTGCGTGTGGCAATCTTTCTATGAATGGTCTGTGCATGCAGCCGAGCATACAGCCCTTCTTTGCCGCACAAAATTCTGGGAGGGCAGGTCTGCCATCGTTTCTTCCCATGGTATTTATAAATTATACACCATAGCGCTACCAACTATCCCACGCTATATAAATTGTGCACTAAAACTCTACCAACTTTCCTACTCTGTTTAAAAATTGACCGCTATCACTTTCCCACGGTCCCTCATAAAGGTTTATATATAGGTTGGCACAGCAACAATAGGGGTTGAAGGGGTCATACTGTGCTGCACATAAACCTTAATTATGTTAAAATTAGACATGATTAATTTTGTTTAAATATAAGATCATAATACATTGATCAGGATTTGGGGCAGATCCGCCATCTCTCAATGCATCATGATGTCACTAGTAGAAGATAGAACAGTCCTAATCCTGGAGATGACTCTTTGCAAGTGTGAAAGTGTTCAGTGTCCCAGTTAGGAGTGGTCAAGTGTGAAAAGACAAACCCCCATTCCTATCCCAGGACACTGAACGGCCAATTTAGTGCGATGCAAGTGTGAAAGGGGCTTGTGATTCTGCCGATGACAAGCTCCTGAGAATGCAAATGGAGGCTCTGTTTAAGGTTTCAGCTGAAAGACATATATTTAATAAGTGTAACTCCCAAAGTACTGAACTGTAGTAAGCTGCAATTTATTTGCTAAAGTTACTGCATTGATAGTTGGCAGTATCTTCAGAATAACTATAAAGAATATCACTCATTGAGCCAATAAAGTGGCATTTCGAATGAAAACACATAATGAAGTCAGTGAAAGGAGGTTAATAATTGCAACTTAATTTTATGATATCTATATCCAATTTATTGTCCTCCAACATGTATTTTCACTTTATTTGTAACTTTTGATGTTTAACCTTATTGCTGCATCTTTTGAATTTCACATATCCCTCCAATCAGCATTTTCTTGGATCATCTTTTTGTCATTTTAATTTGTGTCCTTTTTCACAACTCCACTTCAGATTTCTGCAAAGATGTTGATATTCTCTGTGTTTGGGTGTGGACTGTGCTGTCAGCAGTGCTTATTCCAACCCCTCCATTGGTTCCAGAGCCTCGGTAATCTGAACATCCCACAACACTATTACTGAACAACTACCTTCCTACTCAGGCTTTGACTGTCACCTGCTGCATGCCACCAGTTATCATCTTAAGAGTATAATATTCAATTCCATGTTCTGTTTAATTTACTTCTGTGCTATTTAAACTTTCTTTTGCAAGAGCTGAAGCTCAGAGACCTTCTGTATTTATCCTCATTAGGGTGGCCCAGTGATGGAGCAGGAGGAGCTCTTAATGCAACTTGGGTCCAACCCTGACCCTCTGTTGCTGTTTGTTTACGTGTTCTGCCTGTCACTACATGGGTTTCCCTCAGGAATTTTATTTTCCTTCCACATCCCAAAGGTGTGTGGGTTGATAAATTAATTAACTATTATAAATTATTGCTAGCACCCAGGTGACTGGTAGAATCTGAGGAAAGGAATGCAGGGACAATAGGTTACAAAGCAAATTAATGGGGTATGAGATTGTTTTGATCGTACATCGAATCGGGACCTCCTATATCTTTTTTAAAATTTTTTATTTTTCACACCATAAACCACATTAACCATGATACATACTTTTTCCTTTTCAAATATATACAGTGCCATTTTCTCCCCCCCTCCCTCCCTCCTCCCATTCCCCCCCCCCCCCTGTCCATTTAAAGTACAAAATCTAGGATACATTAAACCAGTCAAACAATGTTGTCATTCAATAAAAATAAACAAGAAATTCCACTGAGTCAATTCTTTTCATTTCCTTCTCCTTTCGTTAATTTAGGTAGTGAATGTCCCCGGTAGGTTTTCTCTATTGTGTTTCATGTAAGGCTCCCATATTTGTTCAAATATTTCAATATTATTTCTTAAACTATGTTATTTTTTCTAATGGAATACATTTATTCATTTCTATATACCATTGTTGTATTTTCATATTATCTTCCGATTTCCAGGTTGACATAATACATTTTTTTGCTACGGCTAGAGCTATCTTAACAAATCTTTTTTGTGCATTATCCAAATCAATTCCAAATTCTTTGTTTTTTTATGTTACTTAGGAGGAAGATCTCTGGGTTTTTTGGTTTATTGTTTTCTGTAATTTTATTTAATATTTGGTTTAGATCTTCCCAAAATTTTTCTACTTTCTCACATGTCCAGATTACATGAATTGTTGTTCCCATTTCTTTTTTACATCGAAAACATCTATCACATACTGTTGGGTCCCATTTATTTAACTTTTGCGGTGTAATGTATAGCCTGTGTATCCAGTTATATTGTATCATACGTAACCTCGTATTTATTGTATTTCTCATTGTTCCAGAACATAACTTCTCCCATGTTTCCTTTTTTATCTTTATATTTAAATCTTGTTCCCATTTTTGTTTAGTTTTACCATTTGTTTCCTCATTCTCCTTTTCTTGCAGTTTAATATACATATTTGTTATAAATCTTTTGATTATCATTGTATCTGTAATCAGGGACCTCCTATATCTTAAGGAAATATGATGACATTATGCCCCAACCCTTGAACTGAGGAAATGACAAACATTCAGGAAAAGCTTAAAGGGGAATCTCAGTAAAGGGTCCTGACCTGAAACATTGTCCATTTCTCTCATGCATGCTGCATGTCCTTCAGCTTGTCATTGTTTGCACAGGAACACTTTAGTTGCCTAATCAATTGCCTTAGTTTCTTCTTCCCACTTTAATGCTGTGTTGTCTCACTGAGTTTACTGCAGTTATGGACATCTAGGTCTGTAGAGATGTTAAACAGCTTAAGGTGCATTGAGTTTTGTTCATCGCCTCTGCCAGTGTCCTTATTCATCGTTTACATGGATAGTGACTTGCTTATTTTCCCAAGCCTGTGACAGAATTACCAGCATCCACAGAGCTATTTTGAATACTCCCAACTATTTCATAATACAGTAAAATCTTTGTAATCGGGAATTCAAGGAACCAGCAGACTTGAGCAACTGGCAAAGGAAAATAAATCGGTAAAAAATACGAAATTTAAAATTGGTGCACCTCGCCATTAGTTCATGCAACACGCAATATCAGACAACCGAAGGTACCTGGCATCTACTAATCTCCATAGGTGCTGGATACCAGGGGTCTTAATGCATTCTTTAATTTTGATGGAAGTAATTCCAAGGTACCCGCAGTTGCCTAAAATTGTAGATTGGTGCAGCATCGAGAGGATGATATTCTGGAAATATTGTAGGAAAAGCTGATTTGCAATGCCATTTGACAATGTCAAAGTCAGGTGAAAAGGAAAGCAAACAGGGCATTATGATTTAACCACCTGTCAGAAGCAGAGTACTTTCGAGGGAATTGTACTTGGTTAGAATTGTACCTCTTTTCAAGACAGTTTGACAAGTTTGTTTCTGAGTTGCAGATTCAGCAATTGGAGATGTGTTTAGAAGAAATGCTTTCCAAAGTGGATGAATTCTGTGGAATGTTGGACATGGTAAGTAATTTAACCATTTTTATTTTTGCCATTAACATGATTTTGTCATGAAATCTTCCTGTACCTTGTTGTACAGGCTGTCCATGAGAATCGTCAGCATTGTTCCCATGGAATACAGGTACGGTTTTGACATTACATTATTTGAACAGCCTGTGTTACTCAAAAGGGAATGTTTCATCCCTAGGGTAAATAAAATGTGGCTCAACTTCACTGCAGGATAGATGGACTCCGAAGACAGACGACACAAGGACTTGAAATGTATCAACTGGTATTTGGTGCTCCAAAAGCAGGGATTGAAAATTTCAGGCTCATTGAATGTCATCTTAATGTGTCAAGTTGCAGAAACACAAGAGGATTGTTGTTTTAGTTTTTCAAACTGTAGGATTCATAGGATTGGCTATAGCTGGAAAACATATAGCTGTTACTTGGAAAAATGATGTTGAACTGAGTATGCAAAGATGGCATAATGAAATTCAATCATGTATTTATTTAGAAAAGATGATGTATAATTTATGGAATAATTATTTTGTTAAAATGTGGAGTTTGTATTTGGAATGTATGGGTTTGGATGGTAAGTAATTTTTAAAAAATTTGTGATGAAAGATGTAAAAAGATGGCACACCATACAACCTGTTATTACCTGATATTACTTTTTTTTTAAATAAACTCCGAAGGGGAGGAGGGTTTTAGGGGGTTGAGGGGGGTAGTACAGGGTGGTTTTAGATTATATTTTGTATTTTTTTGTTTTGTAAAATTCTGAAATAAAATTTTCCAAAAAAATCTGCAGGATCCATAATGTGATTTTTAATAGAGTAAATTGTTATTTTCTGTGGTAGATTCGAAATGATTCCTCTCAGATAATGAATGAAAATATACCTGAAATCCACGCTAAAGCCGATGAAATGAAGCAAATGTACAAAAAGATTGATAAACTCGAGGTGAGCAGTTGACTTTTGTTCAACATTTATCCAGTCTTTGTGGAAACCTGCCTGATTCTTTTTTATATAGAAAAGGCATCCCTGTGGGGACTTCTGTCAACTTTTCCCTTTAATTTGTTTTACTAGTTGACTACTAGTTAACTTCCATTTATGGATCGATTTAACATTCTGCAGAGTATGAAATCGTGTTCATTTAGTTCCTCCTCCTTTGAGCCTTGGATTATTCTCTGAAGGCTTTCGTTTGTTTGTTTGTTTCTAACATCCTTCCTTGAAGAGCATTTCAGGTCATAACTGGATGTTGGTTTCTTTTAATTATCTCCACTGTCTATTAAACCTGTATTCTGTTTTCCTAGTTCTTCTAGTGATTAAAATGTTTTAATTAACTGTACTGAGAAATTAACTGATTCTTCCTTCGTAACATCGTTGACTACATTTCAAAGATACTTCATTGGCTCCCCAATATTTTGGGACACACTGAATATTTGGAATCTGATTTGTGTGTGTGTGTGCTTTTTTTTTTAATCGCTTTTACATAATTTAAAAATAGACTTGGATGAGCACAAAAGCTTTTTGAGGTTCTTTCCTTATGCCTTCAAATTAATATTAATGTAACAGCGCAACACTATTACAAGTGCCAGTAACCTGTGTTTGAATCCAGCCCTGTATATAAGGAGTTTTCCCCGTGACCTGTGTCAGTTTTTTCCAGGTGCTCCAGTATCCTACCACCTTTCAAAAAAACATACTTGGGTTGTAGGTTAATTGGGGGTATGTGGGCAGTACGGGATCATGCCTGGAAGGGCTTATTGCCATGCTGTATGTCTGAATTTAAAATTAAAATAGACCATTTTCACATAATGCAGAAATCCTAGCTACAAACTTTTTTTCCAGCAGTTTATGTTAAGAAAGTACAAATAAAATGCAATTGGTTAAATAGTTACATGTCATCCCTTAAAAAATAATTTAAAAATGCAAATTTCAGGCCTTTGTTAAGATGATTGGACAGAATTTATCTGCGCTGGATGATCAAGTTACACAAGCAGAAGCCGAGCTTGGATCCTTTCCCAGTGCATTTCGGAAAATCTTGCATTCGTTCAGTACCTCGGCATTCTTTAACGTGAGTAGCATGCTGTGCGTAACAATGCACTTCTAAGGTTTGTGGCTCTTGTATTAGTTGTACATTTATTTGTTTGAGCCTCAGTAGGAGATGCACTTCTGAATACTGGCAAATTCAATTTTTAAATGAGGTTCTCAGGAAAAAGACTCATTTTGAACCAGCTATGAACCAAGTGGATCGAAAAAATGAATATCCGAAACAACAGATACCGTACTTAATCTGTAAAGTTTTAAAAATGTGGTGACTCAAGAGACTGCAGCTGCAGAAATCTAGAGCAAAATAAAAATACACTGCTGGACGAACTCAGCAGGTCAGGCAGCATCACGAGAGGCTACGTAACATTAACAGTGAGTAGAAATTGTACATTATGTTAAATTACAAATCAGAAACTACTTTTATTAAAAAAATTTAACAAACTTTTAAAAATCACCAAATAATTAAAACTTTGTAGTAGTTATATTTTAAATGCTGGGATTCTTTATTGGCAGCAAGTAAGAAAGGATACTCAAACTGGAATTAATTTTGTGTTAAGTTTATTTAGTACCTGGAAGAGCAATTTTTACATTGCTCAGTGCATTTGAAAGGGGAGCTAAATGAGCAAGGGATGTTGTGGGTCTCTGACAAACTACCTAACTTCCACATCCAAGCACTCTTGCCCACAGCAAGGTTGCTGTGCCATATGTGCACAAGATTTATGGTCTTGTATACTGACAGCAGATTTAGGTTGCCATAATAGCCCTGGTATCCAGAATACAAGAAAACGACAAAATAAAATCGAGGAAAATAAAATAAAAAATGAAATTAAATAAGAATAAAATAATAGGGAAAAAATACGCAAGTTTAAAATTGTAAACGTAAATGCTCTCTCAAGTAACGCATAAACCTTTGGTGAAGATGGGGGCAAACATTCAGCCAGCGGAGGGTCTTGGTTGTCCCCCGCCCACAGCAGCTGTTTGAATAAAGTTGTGTGAAACAGCAATGGTGTTGCCCAGAATGAAAAGCAGGTTGATGCCACTCGCCGTCGGGGTGACTCTCTTAAAGTGTCTCCTTATCCCTGCTTAGTAAGAGTCGCCCCGGATAGAGGCTTTATCTATAAACTTGGGGGAGGGCAGGGGTTAATTATCTATAATGTTATTGTTCATCTTTGGGGCGGCTCCATAGAGGGGAGGAACCTGCAGATGCAGCGACATTAAATGTTTCTAAAGAATGTGACTGAAAATAAAGTAAAATACTTTAAGGTTTATAAATTCATGTACAGAATTTTTGTCTTTGAAACTGTATACTCTTAATGCAGATGTATTAGTGAGGCATTATAAAAGTAAGTCAATTAACTGTAAAATGCACTTATCTGGCATCTACCAATCCATATAGGTGCTAGATACAAGGGGTTTTACTGTATTGGGAAAGTGTTTAAATTAATACTGGATTCTAACATGCGAGTAACAATGTTGGAAAGGTGTGTTTGGACCATCACCATCCATAAAGGCAGCATGTGTGAGTACAGTGACATTTGTGTGCAATGTCTTTGGAGGGTGTAGAGGTACATTAAAACTTCACTAAACTGGCATGCTCTGGTCTTTGGTTCCGGACTGGCAGATTTTCAAGAGTATTGAATACTACTCTTATTAATACACCAGTGCCCTTCAGGCTCACTTTTTACACCACAGTGTAAAAGTGATCCAGTAAACAGGGTGAAGTTAAAGGAAGCATGGAAGGGAGAACCAGGTGAGCAAGATTCACAACCATCAGGATTTCCAAACAACAGGTTGCTAGATTATTGGAGTTTTACTGTGGTTTCATTTTAAATCTTGTTTGATTTAGTTTCCATGATTGAAAAAGGCCATTTAGTTCATCAAATGGCTCAGAGCATTCTCATTTTCCCCTACTAACTTTCCCGGCATCCTATTCTCCAATTCCCATCAACTTATTCACCCACTTATACACTGTTATAAAAATGATGTTCTGATGTTATTTGATCAAATGAGACAAACCTATGATGTACCTAATGCACTTTTCTATGTTTTCTTCAACTAAGAGCTTTCTTGAGGAACAATGGGGATAGACATTGACTCCTCCAGGAGTTAGTGAAATGGAATGAACGGTTTGGATGGGTAACATATCCAAATTTATTACTAGAATGTATTTTGCTCTTCAGTTAGAAAGTGTTAAACCCGGTTTTTAAAGATTATGGGAAAGGTGGGAATCTGATTTAGGAGTTGCAATATCAGAACAATTCTGGTGTGAATGGTGTGTGGCTAGTATAACTTCAACTATTAATGTGAGATAGGATTGGTGCAGTATACATTTTTGCACCAGCTAAATCTCACTCCACAGAAGTTACAAAAAGCAAAGCCAGAAATATCAGAATTGTGGTGTAAAATGGAAGAAGAAATATTTCTTCACTCAACCTGGGCATGTGTGAAGTTGAGGCCCTTTTGGTAAGGAGTCTCTGAAGTATTAACAAGAATTATAAGGGTGACTTTCCCAGGTGACCCGGAACTTTATTTGTTAAGCAATTTTATAAACATAAGTAATGATCTTACAGAGTTACAAATTTTGTTTGTTAAAATTGCACTAGCAATGGCTAAAAAATGTATTGCAGCCAATTGGAAGTCTGACTCCCCAATTACCTTGGCAAGGTGAATAACGGAGATGGATAGTGGTATACCAATGAAAAAACACGTTCCTCAAAATATGGCGACCATATTCGAACTATGTTGGTGGTCAAGTGTAATAATGCTGCTATATTCAAAAAGTGATTGCTCCCTGAATCTCGAGGTTAATTTAAATTGTGAGCTCTGATGGTGCACGAAGAGATATTTAATAAAGAGGTGGGGGGGGAGAAAAAGGGTGTAGAGTTAGGATTTTTTTCTTTGTTTTGCTTTATATGCAATTCCAGGCATTTTATTATTCCATAGGAATTGTCTTACTTGATTAACCATTTAAAACAATTCTTAGGTAAAACTATAGGTAGTGATTGGAACAAGTATTGAAGTTTTGGCATCACTTTCATTTTTACACAACTCCCTCTTCCTTTTAGTGTTATCGGCAAGGCCTTCCATTTCTGTAAATCCTGTTCTATTTTTCTAAGCAGAGGGACATCATTAAACTTGTACAGATTTTGTAAATTGTTCTCTGTTACTACCCCCAAGTACTTAATCGTGTCCATTCTCCATTTAAACCTACTGCCTCTCTTACATCTTTCATAATCATGGTTTGTTAAGGGCATTATTTCACCTTTGTCCATATTAACCTTGTAACCAGAAACTCTACAGTATTTTCTGAGAGTGTCCTGTAAATTTTCCAGGGACCCTTCCAGTTCTGACATGTATAGTAATACATCGTCCGCAAATAAACTCATTTTATGCTCATCCTATCTGACCATGAAGCCCTTAATCTCAGGATATCTTCTAATAATTTCAGCTAGAGGTTCAATTGCCATTATAAATAGTGCTGGAGACAGAGGGCATCCTTGCCTAAATCTACTCAAAGAGAACGCTGTCGACATTTGACTATTCGTAATTATCTTCGCCTGTGGGCTGTGATATAGCACCTTGATCCAATTAATAAATCCCCTCCTTGTACCAGATTTCTCCAGTATTTTAAACCGAAACAGCCACTCTAGATGGTCGAGTGCCTTTTCAGTGTCTAGAGAAACTGTTATATTTGGATTGCACCTCACTTTTGCCATATGTATTATGTTAAACAATCTGGCTAGATTATTTGCTGAATGTGTACCCTTTACAAATCCAAGCTGGTGTGGATGTATTCATTTTGGTAGATATTGCCCAAGCCTATTGGCAAATGCCTTTGCTACAATTTTATAATCAGCATTAAAAAGAGAAATTGGCCTAAACGACGACACTTTTAACAGGTCTCAATTTTTGGGTAATACCGTAATTATTGCCATTGAAAAAAATTCCAGGAGTGTCTGTGTCTCCACTGCCCTGTCTAATACATCTATCAGTAATGGCATTAACATATCTTTAAATTCTTTATAGAACTCAGGTAGAAACCCATCCTCTCCCGGAGACTTGTTAGCCTGCAACGTACTCAATGCTTTCTCAGTCTCTTCCTTTGTAAAAGTGGTTTCCAGGTCATTTCTATCATTTTCATCATATCTAGGAAGTTCATCCTCTTCTAAGAACTTGCATATTTTGTTTTCATCCCTGTCATATCTGATTTATAAAGCTGTTGATTATAAATTGTCGATTATAAAATTGTCGAAAGGCATTGATTATTTCTCGCTGATTATATGTAACTATATCATCTTCCTTCTGTATTGCATTTATTGCTCTTGCTGACTCTTCTGCCTTTAATTGCCATGCCTTCATTTTATGAGCCCATTTTCCCCCAATTCGTAATATTTCTGCCTAGTTTTAGTATTGTTTTCTCCACTCTGTAAGCTTGTAAAGTGTTATAACATATCTTTTTATTTTCCATTCTTCTATACTTGTCCTGAATTATTTTTCTAATTTCAATATCTGTTTTTGTAACTTATTTAATTCTGCATTATATTCCCTTTTAACATTTTTCATAAATGAAAAAATCTGACCTCTCAAAAAAGCCTTCATTGTATCCCATATTCAAAATCTATTATATGTGGATCCCAAATTTGGTTCACAGAAATATTCTATTTTTCATCTAATAAATTGTTTAAAATCCTTCTGTTTCAACATCATGGGGTTCAAACCCATCTAATAACACCTTCCTGTTTTTCTGCTATTGAAATAATCACTGTAAGTGGTGAGTGATCAGAAAGTAGTTTTGATGAACCCTCTGACTTCATCACCAGCCGACAGTTTAAAAAAAAATCAATTCTTGTATGTGAATCATAAGCCCTTGGGTAGAAAGAATAGTCTCTTGGTTGGGTTAAGCTGCTTCCATATACCAATCAAATTGAAATCTTTCATATAGGATAATGTCAATTTAGCAGCCTTAGCCCGAGTTAATGTTCTTGCAGATTTGTCCAATATCAGGTCTAGACAGGTTAAAATCCCATCCTATCAAAATATTTTGTCTCCCCTCAGCCACTTTTAAAATATATTCTTCATAAAGGCCTCATTGTCGTAGTTTGGTGCATAAATATTCATAAGCATCCGTGATTCTGAATAAATCTTACAATTTATCATTACATATCTCCCCACTTGATCATTTGATATATTTTCTACAATAACTGCCTCGTTTTTATTTATTAGAATCGTAACCATTCTTGCCTTTGACAGCTCCGGGCGAAGAACCTGAGGTACTCCATGCTCTACCTGGCGACTTTACGGGTGGAGGTGGCAGAAGGCTGACTCTTCTGCCTTTAATTGATGGAGAAATCCTGCCACACCATGCTCTCTTTAACTTGTTGTGTTCCACCTTAGTAAGATGTGTTTCCTGTTAAAGACTACATCTGCCTTTAACTTTTTTCAAATGAGCCAAAACTTTCTTCCTTTTATTTGATTTGTTTAAACCATTAACATTAAAACTTACACATTTAATGTTTTATTCATATTGGTTTACAGACAAAAATTGCACAGTAACACAGTCACAATAAAAAAAATTAAACAATGTCGTGATCTCTTCCCTATTGAAAAAAAATGCAAACCCCTTCTCTGACGGTGATGTAAACAAGAAACCCAGAAGCCCGCAATAAAAGCCCACAGAATCCTCCAGGGATGAAGAAGAAGAACCCCACCCTAAAGCTCCACCTTTAAAACAAATTTCCCTCCTGATGCTATTACTGATTTCCCCCCCCAACTTAGATCAGAGTGTACACCCTGCTACTACTTTCTTCAACATTCAACATTTCCCTTAGTTCTCCACAAAATATCAATAAGATATTTAAGAAATATCAGAAAACTCAACAAAAAGAAAATTCTTTACTTAGTCCACAAAAATATTATGAAGGAAGTTCACTTCCAAAGTTGTTTTTCTTCTTAAACTCCATGAACAAATACTTCTGCCTCTTGTTTTGTCTTGAAAACCACTGGTCGCCTTCTGACTCCTCCAATCGTAAAGTCACCATGGAGTACCTCATGTTCTTCACCCAGAGCTGTCAAGTTCTTACCTTTTCTGTCCAACTGCTGGTCTAAAATCTTGGAAGAACGTGATCTCTTGTCCCTGCCATTTCAGTGGGGCATTGTTCATTTTAGCATAATTAAATGCTGCTCTAAGAATCGCTTCCCGATCCCTGAAGCTCAACAACTTTACAAGGACTGGTCGAGGATGCGCATTCTCATTTCTTCTAGGTCAGAAGGTTCGATGAGCTTTCTCAATAAGTACTTGTCCACCGAGTGACTCAGCACAAAGTACCTCAGAAATCCAGGATTCAAAGAACTTAACCGCATCTCCTCCTTCCTCACCTTTTAAAACAATTATTTGTACATTATTTTATCTGCTAAATTTCTCCATATGATCAATCTTATCAAGGAATATTTGCTTATCAGTTTTGCTCGGTCATGTAGTTCTTCCAATTTCTTACCGTGCATTCCTAAGTCTCTTTCCGCATTGCTCATTTGTTCCATTAAATCGGAATTTGACTCACCCATGTTCTTGATCATGTCCTTTAAATCTTTCATCACTTCTTCAACTTTTGCAAACCACTTTCCTCAGGCATCCATCCCTGATATGATTGTCTGTAATTCTCGAGCAGAAGTTCCTGAAGCTGAAGAAGTTGAAGCAGCTTCCTTCGAACTATCAGCTGATGTCACAGGGAAACTCAGCGCTTCTTGCGTCTTTACTTTCATTTTTTTTTCCATTTATCTTTATTAAATATCAGTACTGGTAAACTTGTATGCAAGAAAAGCTGAAGAAAAATACTTTTAAGTCACCTTTTATAAACTCTTCACGGAGAGCACAGCCAAGGCACGTCTTCTGTCTCTTCACATGGCCACGTCCCTGAAAATACATATTGGATGACAATAAATTAAATGCAGGTATCATAAAATTAAATTAATTTTATAATGTAATTTTTTAATAGATATACTGTATAGATGAATAGATAAGACACATATATTATATATATATATTAGATACCTATATAAGAGACAATATTAATTATATAAAGTTAATAAATTAAAAGAACCATGTTACTGCTGCAGAATGTGGGAGTTGAAGTAGAATAAGAGAGGAATGGGCTTCAAGTTGTGGCCAGTTTCTACCAAATAAAAGTGTAGCTAAAATTTTAAACTAAGTGTGGGAAGGAAGGTTCAATACGTTAAAATGAAGGGTCAAGTTGATTGTGCAGCATAGATCATAACACAAACATCTAAATGTACTTCATATTAGAGTTGAAAGAGAGAAAAATGGGCAGAGGATAGAAGGGAATGTCCAGTGGGGCACTTGGCTGCTGCTGCAGTGACCATCCTTCGATCCAACGATCAGAGGTGGGGCTTTAATGCTATTTGCTGCTCCTCTGAAAATGAGGTAGCACATGATCTTGGGCATAAAGATCAGAACGTGGTCATGGGCTGATTATGTTACAAGGACATGCATGCCACTTCTGTTGGAGGGTCTCCCCTTCTCCTTCCTCACATGCTACCTGACCTGAGCACATCCAAAGTTTCCTCACATCAGATTTCCAGCATCTGCATTTTATTTTTATTGTTCAGTTTTGGATAATGTCCGAAATGAGAGAATGTAACAAATTCCCCTGAACTTTTGGTGGTGCTAGTGTTACAGTTCTCACTAATTGCATCAGAGAGATGTAGAGAACATGGGCTGGACCGGCCAAGCACCTAATATTACAGGAGCAGATAGGCTAGGCATTCAGCAGTGAGTGTGCTCAAAGCTTTTTTTGCTATAAAGTAGGAAGGTGCTGAAATTGTCTCCACACATTTGCGTGTGCAGTTCCAACAAAGCTCAGGAAGCTTAGAAGAGGCACGTCTCACCCATGACCTTAACCACCAAGAAGGACAAGGACTCCTGGCATATGAGAATTCCATCACCAGTAATCTCCCCTCCAAGTCTAACAGACACTGTTCTTTTTATCTTTACTAAACTATCAGGATTCCATTGTACTGCCCTGTGGGAGTGCCTTCACTGGGAACTAAGCAGCTCACCAACACCTCCTTGGGAGAACAGGATGACTCCTTTCCCATTCACTCATGGGGAATGTAAACCCTTTCCTCAGCCATTGATTGTTGGTGCTACATCTGAGCACTTGAGTGCTGATTTTTTTTTTAATTTTTTTATTTTTCACACTCTAAACCATATCAACCAAAATATATACAAACATTTCTCATTAAATATACACAGTGGCATTTTCTCCCTTTTTTCCCCCCTACCCTCCCTCCCCGCTTCCCACTCCCCTCCGACCAATAAATATTCAACATATACAATACAATAAAATCATAAAACAATGTCTTCACGCATGAAAAATAAACAAGAAAAATGCGTCATCTGCTTTTACACACTGAATCAAATCGTTTTGTCTTATCATTTTGGGGTATGGAGGTTCGAGCCAAGCCCTCTCTGTTATGTTCCATGTATGGTTCCCAAATTTGTTCAAACAATATGACTTTATTTTTTAAATTATATATTATTTTTTCTAATGGAATACATTTATTCATTTCCATGTACCATTGCTGTATTCTCAGGCTCTCTTCCATTTTCCAAGTTGACATTATACATTTTTTTGCTACTGCTAAGGCTCTCATAATTAATCTTTTTTGCACTTTATCCAATTTGAGACCTAATTCATTACTACTTATGTTACTTAAAAGAAAGATCTCTGGATTTTTTGGTATGTTATTTTTTTGTGATTTTATTTAATATCTGATTTAGATCTTCCCAAAATGTATTCACTTTTGTACATGCACAAATTGCATGTATTGTTGTTCCCATTTCCTTCTTACAGTGAAAGCATCAATCTGATAATGTTGGATCCCATTCTTTTATTTTTGAGGAGTGATATATACCCTGTGTAACCAATTATACTGTATCATGCGTAACCTTGTGTTTATTGTATTCTTCATAGTTCCAGAACATAACTTTTCCCATACTTCATTTTTTATCTTTATGTTTAAATCCTTTTCCCACTTTTATTTAGGTTTATAGCTTATTTCATCATTTTCCTTATCTTGCAGCTTAATGTACATGTTCATTATAAATCTTTTAATTATCATTGTGTCTGTAATCACATATTCAAAGCTGCTTCCTTCTGGTAATCTCAATCTGTTTCCTAATTTATTCTTTAAACTTTCAGTTGATGATATGCAAATATTGTACCATGAGTTATTCCATATTTGTACTTCAGTTGTTCAAATGTTAATAAATTATTTCCCAAAACACAATTTTCTATTCTTTTGATTCCTTTTCTCTCCCATTCTCTAAAGGAAAGGTTATCTATTGTAAAAGGGATTCATGGGTTTTGTGTCAATAACAATTTTGGTATTTGGTAATTTGTTTCTTTTCCTTTCTAAGTGGATCTTCTTCCATATATTAAATAAATGATGCAATACTGGTGAGCTTTTATATTGCACCAGTTTTTTATCCCACTTATAAAGTATATGTTCCGGTACCTTCTTCCCTATTTTATCTAGTTCTAACTTAGTTCAGTCTGGTTTTTCCCTTGCTGGTAAAAATCTGATATACCTTAATTGTGCGACTCTATAATTTTTAAAGTTTGGTAACTGCAAACCACCTTGGTTATACCTCTCTGTTAATTTATCTAACGCTACCCTCGGTTTACCCCCTTTCCACAAGAATTTCCTTATTATTCTCTTTAGTTCATTAAAGAATTTCTCTGTTAAGGGAATTGGTAATGATTGAAATAAATATTGTATCCTTGGGAAGACATTCACTTTAATGCAATTTACCCTCCCTATCAACGTTAGCAGTAATTCTATCCAATGTTCTAAGTCTTCCTGCAATTTCTTTATTAGTGGCTGATAATTTAGTTTGTACAAGTGGCTTAAATTATTATCTAACCTGATCCCTAGGTATCAGATTGCTTGTGTTTGCCAGTTAAATGGTGATTTTTTAAAAATTCTACATAATCCGCATTACTCATTGGCATCGCTTCACTTTTATTTTCGTTGATCTTGTACCCCGATGTTTCTCCATATTCCTTCAATTTCTTATGTAGTTCTTTTATTGATATTTCTGGTTCTGATAAACTGATTTTATACTCCTTCTCCTTTATTTTTATCCCTTTTATTTTATTTTCTGTTTTTATTTGTTCTGCCAATGGTTCTATTGCTAAAGCGAACAGTGAGGGAGATAGTGAACATCCCTGCCTAGTTGATCTACTTAATTTAAATTGGCTCGATACATATCCACTTACTGTTACCTTCGACAACGGACCATTATACAATGCTTTAATCCAATTAATATATTTTTCTGGTAGATTAAACCTCTGTAATACTTTAAATAAATATTTCCAATCTACTCTGTCAAAGGCTTTTTCTGCATCTAAAACAAGAGGCACTGTTGGCTTCTTATTTCCTTGAACTGGATGAATTAGATTAATAAGTTTACAGACATTATCCGCTGTTTGTCTTTTCTTAATAAATCCAGTTTGATCTTGTTTTACTATTTTTGGTACACAATCGGCCAATCTGTTTGCTAATAATTTCACTATTAGCTTATAATCTGAGTTAAGTAGCGATATTGGTCTATATGATGCTGGTGTTAATGGGTCCTTCCCCATCTTTGGTATTACTGTAATTATTTTTGTCTTGCATGAATCTGATAAGAATTGTGTTTCTTCTATCTGGTTCATTACTTCCAGGAGAGGAGGAATTAATAGCTCTTTAAATGTTTTATAGAATTCTATTGGAAATCCATCCTCTCCTGGTGTTTCATTGTTCGGCATCTTTTTTAATATATCCTGTACTTCCTCTATTTCAAATGGTTTTATCAGTTTGTTTTGTTCCTCTTCTTGCAATTTCGGCAGTTCAATTTTAGCTGAAAACTCTTCTATTTTATCATCTTTCCCCTCGTTCTCAGTTTGGTATAATTGTTCATAAAATTCTAATTAATCTCTATTGGGTTATATGTAATTTGTTTGTCCTTTTTCCTTGATGCCAATACAGTTCTTTTAGCTTGTTCTGTTTTAAGTTGCCAGGCTAATAGTTTGTGTTTTTTCTCCCAGTTTGTAATACTTTTGCTTTGTTTTCATTATGTTCTTCTCCACCTTGTATGTTTGTAGTATTTCGTATTTTATTCTTTTGTCTGCCAATTCTCTCTTTTTCATTATATCATCCCTTTTTACTAGTTCCTTTTCTGTACTTACTATCTCCTTTTCCAACTGCTCTATTTCCAGATTGTAATCCTTTTTCATCTTAGTTACATAACTTATTATCTTCCCCCAAATGAAGGCTTTCATTGCGTCCTATAATATAAATTTGTCTTTCACTGATTCCGTGTTTATTTCAAAAAATGTTTTAATTTGGCGTTCAATAAACTCTCTAAATTCCTGCCTTTTAATTAGCATGGAGTTTAACCTCCATCTATATGTATTTGGTGGGATGTCTTCCATTTCTATTACTAATAACAGGGGTGAATGATCAGATAGTAGTCTAGCTTTATACTCCGTTTTCCTAACTCTCCCCTGAATATGGGCTGACAACAAAAACATATCAATCCTTGAGTAAATTTTATGCCTACTCGAATAATATGGATATTCTTTCTCTCTTGGGTGTTGCCTCCTCCATGCATCCATAAGTTTCATTTCCTGCATTGATTTAACCATAAATTTGGCTACTTTATGCTTTTTGCTTGTTTTGTCCTGTTTTATCCAACATTGGATCCAAATTAAGGTTAAAATCCTCTCCTATCAATATATTTCCTTGTGTATCTGCAATTTTCAAAAAAAATTCTGCATAAACTTTTCATCCTCCTCATTAGGTGCATATATATTGAGCAAATTCCAAGATTCTGAGTATATCTGACATTTAATACCTCCCTGCTGGATCTATTATTTCCTCATCTATTTTGATTGGTACATTTTTGTTAACTAATATGGCTGCACCTCTAGCTTTTGAATTATATGATGCTGCCGCTACGTGTCCTACCCCGTCTTTCTTTAATTTGTTATGTTCCACTTCAGTTAGATGCATTTCCTGCACAAATGCTATATCTATTTTTTATTTTTTCAGTAAATTTAATAGCCTCTTCCTTTTAATTTGGTTATGTATTCCATTAATGTTTATAGTCATATAGTTCAACGTGGCCATCTTGTATCTTGTTTACACCTCTTTTCTGCTTCATCACCTCCATCCCCCTTTTTCCCATTTTCATCTCTGTTTTCCCTTTAAAGTATGACAGCACATTTAAAACATAAAATACTCCCAACAGTTCCCATACCCAATTTTACCTTAACCCCAAATGACCCACCCCTCTCTGAGTTTCCCCTTATCCTTTGCCGGGCAACCACAACTTCCCTTTCCATTTGGATTGCGATCTTGCTCGCAAGCGTCAACTGATTTCGCAGTGACGGTTATTCTCTCCCCACCCCCCAACCCCCCCGAAAATACTTTTTTTACACATATAACAAAGCTCTCCCTTTTTTCCCCCTTACTTCCTTCCTACCCCTCTCTCTTTTCCCTCTTTCGTTCTTTACATATACATTGTTTTTACATCTTTATATATACTTTATCACCATTCTTCATTCTTATTACATCTCTTCATCTCTCCTTCTGTCCTGCAAACATTCTGCAAATTCTTGTGCTTCCTCCGGATCTGAGTACAGTCTGTTTTGCTCCCCGGGTGTAAATATTTTAAACACCGCTGGATGTCTTAACATGAATTTAAAACCTTTTTTTCCATAGAATCAATTTTGCTGTATTAAACTCTTTCCTCTTCTTTAAGAGTTCAAAAGTTATGTTTGGGTAAAAAAATTTTTTTTGACCCTTGTATTCCAATGGTTTATTATCTTCTCTAACTTTATTCCTTGCCCGCTCCAGTATATTTTCTCGTTCTATATCTCAAAAATTTTACTCAAATGGATCTTGGTTTTTGATGTGCCTGTGGTTTCGGAGCTAGTGCTCTGTGTGCCCTTTCTATTTCCATTTCTTCCTGCATTTTTGTCATTCCCAGGACCTTCGGGATCCATCCTTTTATAAATTCCTTCATGTCTGTGCCTTCTTCACCCTCCTTCAGGCCCACTATTTTTATGTTGTTTCACCTACTATAATTTTCCAACATATCAATTTTCTAATTTTTATATCTTAGAAACTCTTGTGTCTCTGTAATTTTTTTGTCATTTTCTTCCAATTTTCCTCTAATGTCATTTACTTCAATTTCTACAGCCATTTGTCATTCTTCCACATTTTCTACTCTTTTCCATATTTCTGTCATGACCCGTTCTAAACTTTGCATTTTATCTTCTGTTCTTTTCATTTTTTGTTTTAATTGCACTAAATTCTAATGACAACCATTCTTTTAATGCTCTCATTTGTTCTTCAAAAAAGGCTTTATCTATATTCTGTCCATCAGTTTTACCTTTTATTTCTCTGTGAAGATCTTGGTCTTCTTTTTCTGTGTCTGTACCTGTGTTTGTGTCATCTTCTTCTTCTCTTTGAATCTGTGTCTCTTTTGATTCTCCTGATGAGCTGCTTGTATCATTTGGTCGTGCCTCTTCTTGCTGGGTCTCTTGTTGTTGATCCTCCCCTCCTGGGCTGCTCATCTGTCGGGCCTCCTGCTGCTGCTCCTCTTGCCGTTCATCCTGTCGACTTTCTTCCTCGCCTGGTTCCTCACTCCCTCTCCTGCCGCCTTCCTCATCTTACAGCTGAGAGGCCTGGTGTTGGGCGTCCCTCAGCTGGTCGCGCCGTGGTTGCCCGCTCCTCGGCTAAGCCCCCCTCCCATCAGTGTTTGCTTTTACCTTTGATTGCGCAGTTGCACCTTTTTGTTTGGCTCAGTCATTTTTGCAGTTCACCGGTCGGGGGGTCGTGACTATGGGGCTGGCACCAAACTCGGAGATCGGGCGCTCTTCGCCACCACGGCTCACTGTTCCTTCATGCGGGTAAGGCCTTCTTCTTTCTTTTCCGGTGACTTCTTTTTTCTCCATTGTTTTTACTTTTTCCTTCTTGGGTGCTATCTTCTTTCTCTTTGCAATTTTATCTTCTGTTTCTTATACTTTATATTTGTTAAGCTTTGTCTTTTCTTGACTTTTTTTTCTTTTTTTCTAGAGAGGGTTGGTTTTACCCTACCGGCCACTACTCCATCACGTGACTCCCTCTGAGTGCTGAATGTTGAAGTCACTCTTAATCATATTCTGGTCCTTCAGGAAATTCTTGATTTTTAACCTTAGAAATTAATGATCAGTTGCAGTATTTGCCAAGTACCCTTGCATTTTGTATGAAATGCCAGTGAGCTTTTACCTGATCTTCTGAGCCACAATTACTGCTTAGAAATCCCTCAGACCCTCATTTCATACCTTGGATTTTTTTAACCTTGTTTTATAATGCCCATAGAAATTATGCTTGGATAAAATTTCTAAATGGATTATTTTACATCTTGTATGTGAAAGTATATTTTAATCTTGTAAGTTCTAAACTTGATCTTAAATTCTTTAAAAAGTATAAAAGTGTGATTTTTTTTTTTTAAACTCTAAGCTTGTGGTTGGCCTAATGTGAGAGTTTTGTATTAAGACCATAAGACGTAGGAGCAGAAATAGGGTATTTAGCCCATCGAGGCTGCCCTGCCATTTAATCATGAGCTGATCCATTTTCCACTCAGCCCCACTGCCTGCCTTTCTCCCCATAACCTTTAATACCCAGACTAATCAAGAACCTATCAGTCTCTGTCTTAAATACATCCAATGACCTGGCCTCCAGCTCTGCCAATGGCAACAAATTCCACAGATTTATTACCCACTGGCTGAAGAACTTCCTCTGCTGAAGTTGTGCCCTTTTGACTGAGACTTTCCTACCATGGGAAACAACATTTCTACATCTTCTATGTCTATGCCTTTCAACATTTGAAATGTTTCAGTGAGGTCCCCCTCATTCTCCTAAATATCAATGAATGCAGGCCAAGACCTGTCAAATGCTCCTCATATGATAACCCTTTCTAGTGAACCTCCTTTGAATCCTCTCCAATGACAGCACATCTTTCTTAAATGAGGAGTCCAAAACTGCTCACAATACTCCAAGTGAGATCTCACCGGTGCCTTACAAAGGGTCCACATCATATCTCTGCTCTTGTATTCTGTTCTCTTGAATGTCATTATTGCATTTGTCGTCTTCATCATTGTCTCAACCTGCAAGTTTACCTTCAGGTTATCCTGCCCAGATCCCTTTGTATCTGGGTATTTCCAATTTTCTCCCCATTTATATTTAAAAAAAAATAGACTGCCTGTTTATGTTTCATACGAAAGTGCATGACCGTACACTTTCTGACATTACAATTAATTTGCCACTTCTCTGCCCATTCTCCTAAGTCCTTCTGCAGCCACTGTGTTTCCTCCACCTATCTTTGTATCATCTGAAAATGAGGCCACAAAGCTATTCATTCCAAAATCCAAATAATTATTATGCAACAATAAAAGAAGCAGCCCCAATACCAACTCCTGTGGAACACCACTAGCAGCTGGGGCCAACCGGAATATGATCCCTGTGTTCCGACTCTCTGCTTCCTGCCAATTCCCACGAGTAATAAGTTTCCTGTTCTACCCTGTGCAGCACCTTGTCAAATGCCTTCTGAAAATCCAAATACACAACCTCCACTGCATCTCCCTTATCCAAATGTTTGTCATTTCCTCAAAAAATTCCAATAGGTTTGTCAAGCCAGATTTTCCCATAAAGAAAAATCTTTGTGACGGTCTTTGGAATCAATATTTTGACATCAATGCTGGATTCAGGGGATCTCTTGGAATTGACACTTAATAAAGTCTGCCTTTAGGAAAAGGGCATCCACAGCACCATTAGATTTGTTGTAAGAAACTTCCTTCAAAATCAGCAGCCAGTGATATCACTTGAACGCTGAGACACAGAGCTATTCTCTATGTGGGAGGGAATGTTTGATGTGTGTGCAAGAATGCCAACCTTGCTGAGGTGCCAAGGGTGGTTGGTGATTTCATGTGCTTTTCTCTTGTAGAAATCATCCTTTCCAAAGAAGCAGCATCAAAAATTTGAGATTGCTCCTCTCTTTCGGGCAGAAGATTACTTCCCTGCAGAGAATTCACAAGAACGTGAATAATGTTACTGAAATGACAGCCACAAGAAAGAGGGATCTAGATGGTTGGACGCTGACCTGCACTTGGTCAGAATCTTGTGGATACAACTGAATCAGTGTTGCTGTGTTGCGAAACTGATCCTGTCTTCCATATGAATCTTCCAAAAATCACTCGAGGTACACACTATTGCCTAAATACATGCACTGTGGGATGGATAGTTTGGACTTGCCTTAGATTAATGGTTTTCAAACTTGCGCTTTTGAGCTATTTGGATAATTTAGTTCTCTTTTGAAACTAGATTTATTAATAGCAATGTCTCAGATCCAAAGCCATATTTTTTGCACTTTTTAATCCTATTGCATACAGCAAGTTTCAAAATATGCCATTTTGTTTAATTATACCATCTTTAGAGGAAGACATTCTCAATTTACTAAATGTTTTTATATTGTACAAATGACTGTATTTGGCACTGAATTTGATTTTCTTTTTTCCTTGGAAAATATTAAATAGCTTTTCAGTATAGTAATTTTTGAATGTGTGTTTATAATCTGTTTTAATGGTAAAAATGGTACATTTGATGCATTTTATATTCAATAATGATCCTGGGTATGTGAGGGTTAATGTATGAGGAGCATTTGATGACTCTGAGCCTGTATTTGTGGAAATTCTGAATGATGAGGGGGGAAATCTCATCACTACCAACTGAGCATTGTGAGGGCTAGATGGAATGGATGTGGAGAAGATGTTTCCAGTGGTGAGAGAGTCTATGACTGGAGAGCACCACCTCAGAATAAAAGGACATCTCTTTAGAACAGGGACGAGGATGAATTTCTTCAGCCATAGGGTGGAATTTGCTGTCACAGACAACTGTGGAGACCAAGTCATTGGATATATTTAAAGCAGAGGTTGATCACTACTTGATTTGTAAGGGTGTCAAAGGTTATGGGGAGAAGGCAGAATGGGTTGAGAGGAAAATTTCATAAGCCATGATTCGAATGGTGGACTAGACTTGATGGGCCAAATGGCCCAATTCTGTCCCTGCTTTTCTTTAAGGTCTTATTCCAATGCTCCCTTGAAAGCAAATCCGGAGGTAATCCTTTATCAGAGATGTGAGGATCCAATTAAAGATGTATTATTGGTGTGAAGGTGTGTTTAGTTAATGCCAATTTTCTGAGTGGCATATAGGCAGATTGGATACTGACACCAGACTTGCATTGCTGCATTAACTCCGAGATGAACTTGAAGGAGAGGTCTTATATCTATCAAATTTTGAGACTATAATGTTTGTCATATACATTGTATAATGTCCATATGCATGCAGACAGCACTGGTGCTGCAATAACACTGCACTAAACATGCTGCAACTGGACAGATACTTGGTTGAATTTAAAAAGACAAGAAATACATGAGATGTTCACAGTAATCCATGGGGAACAAAGTTGTCTTGTGCTGTTGTCATTACAATTTGATTGGTGTGCTTTGTGTTCAGGATTCAAGTATTTGTCACTGATTATAGTCAAAATTGATTACCCATGTAAGCAGATCTTCATGGAAAACACAAGCTAACTGAAACAGAAGTGCATTTCACTGGTGCACTCATCTTCATTGATGTAACTGGTGATGGAGGTAGCAAAATGAATTCTGAGGTGTATAGAAACATCTTATCTGCTCAGGTTTGGGCAAATGCTTCCAAACTCATTGGATGATGCTTCATCCCACAGCAAGACAATGATTCCAAACATACTGCTAAAACAACAAAGGAGTTTTTCAAAGCTAAACCCTGGAACATTCTAAAATGGCCAAGTCACTCACTCGATTTAAATCTAATTGAGCATGCCTTCAATATGCTGAAGAAAAGATCTTAAGGGGACCATGCCCTGAAACAAGCAGGAGCGGAAGATGGCTGTAATAGAGGCTTGGCAGAACATCATTAGAGAAGATACTCAGCACCTGGTGGTGTCTATAAATCACAAATTTTAACCAGTCATTGCAAGCAAGGGATATGCTATAAAGTACTAAACATGACAACTTTAATATCCATACCATTGCGGTGTCTCAAATATTATGGTTACCTGAAAAAAAAATATACATATAGATAGATAGATAAAAATAATTTCTACATGGTCAAATCAAATGTAGACAAATAACCTTGAATAAAATCTGGAACGTGCACTTTAATCTCATGTGAGTTGTTTGATTACAAATTTAAAACTGGAAAACAGGGACAAATAATGGAAAAATATGTCCCAAACATTATGGAGGGCACTGTACGTACAGTATGGTATTCTTGTCTTTTAAGCCATCGGATTGGCTGAGTTCTCAAGCAAGCTACAACACCTTACTTGGACAATGATGAGAGGAACCTTCCTGTCATCCTTCTGCTCAGCACGTGTCACAATCTCACCTCACCCAGCCCTCGGTGACTGCATAACAAGGTGTGACTATCATCCACTGCCTTGTACACTTGGTGTAGGAGTGGTTGCCATGGTCTTTGTCAAGGACTATCTGAGCTGTATAACAGAACACTGCTCCTATGGACTGGTCCTAAGGGACATGTATGCAGAGACAAACATCTAGTGCTACTAGAAAATGACCAACTCTGTGAGAGGCCCAAAACCTGTTGGCCTTTCAGTGGGAGGAGATTTCTGCAAGTAAATGCATCTGATTGACACATTCTGGTAAGCAGGAATATGTCTTGAGGAATTGCAACCAAAGGATCTGTGTGGAAGAACCATGGTCTAGGATTCTGCCAGCATTGGACACTGAGTAACCAATGACTATTACACCATGGAAACTGGCCCTTTGGTTCATCTGCCCTGGCTGGATAAACCAGCTCATTCCCCTCAATCCATAAGGCCAGAAGAAATAATAGCAGAAATAGCTTATTCCACTCATCGAATCTGCCTTGCTGCTCCATTTCCCTACTCAACCCCACTGCCTTGCCTTCTCCCTGTAACCTTTGATGCCCTGGCTAATCAATAACCTGTCAATTTCTGTTTTAAAATACACCCAATTACTTGGCCTGCACAAGCACCCGTGACAACAAATTTCACAGATTTACCACCCTTTGGCTGAATAAATTCCTCCACATCTCTGTTCTAAGTGGATGCCCTTCAATCCTGAAGTTATGCCCTCTTGTGCTCAACTCTCCCACTGTGGGAAAACAATCTTTCTACATCTACTCTGTCCATGCCTTTCAACATTCAAAATGTTTCAATGAGATCCCCCTCATTCTCCTAAATTCCACTGAGTTCAGGCCAAGAGCTGTCAAACACTCCTCATATGATGACCCTTTTATTCCCAGAATCATCAATCGTCCCTCTGAACCTTTCTGATCCATGTTCTTGTCTAAATGCTTTTTAAGTGAATCAGTTAAATTTAAAAAAAATTAAATGTAAATTTAGACTTACAGCATGGTAACAAGCCCTTTCAGCCCACGAGCCCGTGTTGGCCAATCACATCCAAATGACCTTCAGGTCCCCGGTACATTTTGAATGGAGGGAGGACATGGGGAGAATGTACAAACTCATCACAGACAGTGGTGGATTTGAACCCGGGTTATTGGTGCTGTTGTAGTGTTGCACTAACTGTAAGCAGTTTCTTTCAGTTGTTTCTCCAGTTATCCCCACTTCTATCCCTTTCTCTGGCAACTTGTCGAATATACCCTCTACTCTCTGTTTGAAGAAGGTTCCCTCAGGTCCCTTTTAAATCTTTTCCCTCGCACCTTAAATATAAACCCTCTTAAGAGGCTATGACCATTTCCCTTAACTATGCTTCTCATGATTTTATAAATCTTTAGAAGGTCCCCCCTTTGCCTTCAATGCTCCAGGGAGAAATGTCCCAGCCTCTCCTTCAATTCAAGCCCATCATTCCAGGTGTTGTTTCCATATCCTTTGGGCTTTGTCTAAGGCATTACAAGTTTAAGATGTTTATGGACAAAACAATTGAGTTTTAAAATGTTTTAAATTTAGACATTCAGCATGGTAACAGGCCATTTCAGCCCATGAGTCCATGCTCCGCAATTTGTACCCAATTAACCTACTCCTCTGGTATGTTTTAAATGGTGGGAGGAAACCAGAACGCCTGGGGAAAATCCACACAGACATGGGAAAACGTACAAATGCCTTACAGACAGCGTGGGATTCTTTTTTGCAAGAAACCCATTTAATTGAGAACATCTGAAATTAAAAAGAGATTGGATTGGGTTTCTTCATTTAATTCTAAGGCAAGAAGTGTGGTGATTTTGTTGTATTTGGAATTATGGACCCTTTTGAATTTACATGCATCTAATGTTGATGATGGAAAATTTATTCAAGAAACATTTCTTACTTTAGCAGATGCACATGAAAATATTTTAATAGGAGATTTTAATTTTTGTTTATCTATTTTTAGCTAAATTTACTATTGGAGTGTCAAGCCAAAGTGGCAAAGGCTACATTGGTATTAATGAGATATTTGAATTTAATAGATGCATGGAGGAGAATTCATCTTAGAGAAAAGTGTTATTTTTATTCAAGTAGGCACGATTCTTATTCTAGAATTGATTTATTTTTAATTTCTGCACAGATGCAAGGTAGGATTTTAAAAGTGGGATACAAAGTGAGAATTTTGTTTGATCATTTGCCCTTATTAATGATGATTGAAATGCCTGATAAAGAGAAATCGGTTTATAGATGGAGATTGAATCCATTACTAAAAAGAACAGATTTTTGTGATTTTTTTTTTAATTAGACAAATTCAGATATTTTGTGATTATAAACTTGAATTCTGATGATAAGTTTGTAATATGTGATACTTTGAAAGCATATTTGAGAGGGCAAATTATAAATTTTACTTAAAAAAAGTATATGAAAGAGAGATCAATTAGAAAAAGAAATAATGGTTTGGGAAAAGGATCTTCAAAAGAGAGGTTCTGAAGATAAATTTTAGTCTAATACATTACAAACTTGCAGAACAGAAAGCAATTACAATAACTAAACAAAGATAATACGAATTAGGCAAACAATCATGTAAAGTACTTGCAAGGCAACTGAAAGTGGAGCAGATTTCACAAAACGATTAATGTAATTAACAATGACTCCAATGTTATTAGTTATAAACCTCAAGAAATAAATGAATATTTTAAGTTTTTATTCTTAACTATGCAGGTCAGAATCTTTAAAGGGTGATAATAAAACAGACAGAATTGAGTGCCCGCCTGACACAGGTAGAGGTGAAGGAGGCAATAAGTTTGTTTTAAAAGTAATAGATCTCCAGGAGAAGATGGCTTTCAGCCTGAATTTTACAAAGAATTTAAAGATTTATTAATTCCTATTTTTATGGAAATATTAGATCAGGCATCAATAACTCACACTTCACCAGAATAATTTTCAATAGCAATAATTACTGTGATACCAAAAAAATGAGAGAGATCCTTTAAAACCTTCATCTTGTAGACCTATTTCATTATTAAATGCAGATTATAAGATAAATGCCAAAATTTTGGTCAACAGAATGACTAAATTATTACCTAAATTAATAAATATGGATCAAACAGGCTTTGCAAAAAAGAGACGATTAGCTGATAATGTGGCTAGATTAATTAGTATTATACATTTAATTTTAAAAAAAGAGACTTCAGTGTTGCAGTGGCTTTAGATGTGGAAAGAGTGTTTGATAGATTGGAGTGGGACTTTTTGTTTAAGGTGTTGGATAAATTTGGATTTGGACAGACTTTTATGAACTAGATTAAGGCATTATATTATGATCCTAAAGCTAAAGTAGTGACCAATGGACAAATATCCACTCCATTCCAATTGATGAGATCCACCAGACAAGGATGTTCCTTATCTCCAGTTTTGTACATATTAGTTATAGAGCCACTTGCAAAGGTAATTAAGAGTGATTTGGAAATTAAGGGATTTAGGGTTGGTCAATAAGAACATAAAATTAGTTTATTTGCAGATGATGTACTAGTATATTTGAGAGCCTGAGACTTGCTTGCTATGAAAATTACATTTTAAATTGGAAGAATATGGAAAGATTTCTGGTTATAAAATAAATCAGGATAAAAGTGAAATTATACCTCTTGCGATTATAACCAAAGTCAAAGTAAAATCCTACCTTGCATCTGTGCAGAAATTCAAGTGGCCAAAAGATGGGATTAAATATCAAGGGAGATTTTGAATATTTTATTTTTCATTTTCCATCAATAACATCACTGACTGTTACAGAATATATCCATATCTCTCAGCAATCTATATACATGTGGTGTTTCTCCCACTCCTATTCCCACCCCCCCCACCCCCAAAAAAACAAGGAAAGATAGAGAAAACAAAAAAAGAAAAGGATAGAGGCTGGATATGGTGTCGGAGCTTCCAGTAAGTGTCCATAGAGACTGTGGAGCCACCTCCTTTTATAATTACTTTCATTAATCTGTCTATTGTTAGATCTGTCTTCTTATCAGGGTGTGGCTACAGCTATTGCTCCCGTGTACGTCAGATATGTCAAATATGCCATATTTTAACATAGGTGCTGTGTCGGTGATGTTTTCCATGTGGGAATACAGCTATGCATCTTGGTAATCCGCTTACTGATAAGAGGAGGTCAGATTTCCAGGTCATTGCTATGCATTTTTTTGCTATGAACAAAGAAATAAATAAGAATTTAATTTGGAACGTGGTTAATTTGTAGCTTATGGCTATAAGGTTCTCCAGCAGATACAATGTTGGGTCTGGCGGGAAAGTTACCTTTGTTCTTCTGGCTAGTATGTCAACCAAATCCTGCCAAAATGGGACTATCTTTGCACAGGACCAGGTTGCTTGAATGAATGTTCTCTGCTCCACTCCACACCTGAAGCACGTCTCCGGCATCTCCAATTTTGCTTTGTAAATCTTATGCAGTGTGAAGTAGAACTGATGCAGAAAGTTGTATTGAACCAGTCTGTATCTACAACTAATAACTGTTGTCACACTATCTCTACACTAATCCGACGAACATCTCTCATCAATTGTGATGCCCAGGTCTGACTCTCCTATCTCTTGATCTGTGTAGCTCCAGCTTGGGGCTTTCACCTTGGAGTACCAAGTACATTCTTGATATAAATTTGGGTGCGTTTCCCAGTTGAAGCAACCCATCAACATCACTAGGTGTAGGTGGGGTCATTGTAGGGCCCCACCGATCCCTTAGAAATGACTTTAACTGGAGGAAATGATGAAAAGTCCTATAAGACAAACGTATTTACCCTTTAGCTGCTCGAAGGACATAAGCTGTCTCCCCTCGAAGTTGTCCTCAATATGTCAGATCCCCTGCCAAAACCAAATCTCCAGGATTTCATTGCCCATGTTCATGGGCATCAATTCATTATGAGCCAGAGGCGTCTTTGGTGATATTTCCACTTACACTCCAATACATTCATTGATCTCATGCCAGATTTTAATCTGATGTTTCAGCGTGGGGTTATTTTTTTTTACTATTAATTTGGCATCCTATTTGCTTATGAAAGTTTTTGCTGTCCTTTCCTCCATTGCATGCAATCCCATTTACACCCAAGTGGGTGGTTCCTCTTCCTCAAAGAAGGATGCAAGGAACCTTGACTGAGCTTCTAGATAATATTTCTTACAATCAGGCAACCTTAGACCTCACCCCCACCCCATAACTCATGACAGTTTTTTCAAGGCTATTTCCCAATCCAGATGAATTTCCTTATGCACCTTAAAAAAAATATAGTGGCAATGGAATTGGCAAAAACTGGAAGAGGTATTGGAGTCCCAGCATCACCTTCATCTTTATGCAGTTGACCCTTCCCATTAAGGTGATAGGCAGATCCCTCCATCTAATTTGTCACCTTCTCCAGCATAGGGGGGGGGTAGTTGAGTTTATATAAATATTCCAGGTTACTTTCAATCTTAATTTCTTGGTATTTCACAGTTGCTGCCTGCCAACTGAAATAGCTGTTTCTTTCATATTCTTCATGGTCAAATATATTCAGTGGCAGGACCTTGCTTTTTTTTATGTTGGCTTTATTGCCAAATATTGTACCATAGTCCTCCAGTGTGGTGAGCAACTTTGGCAAAGACCTGGCCAAGTTTTTTCAGGTACAACAACATGCCATCTGCTATCAGATTTATCTTGTGCTCACACTGACCCACTTTGAATCTCTTTATCAATGGACCTTTCCTTATGGCTTCTGCCAGTGGTTCAATTGCCCGGGATATAGAGGACAGCCCTGGCTGCTGGACCTACTGAGGGGGAATGTTGGTGATATTTGTCCATTCGTACGACTTTACCCGTGGTTTTTCATACAATGTTTTTATCCAATTAACAAACGTTTGTCCCATTCCAAATTTTTCCAAAACTTTTTTTTAAAAAAAAAGGCCATTCTAACTGATCAAAGGCCTTCTCTGCATCTAGCAAAATTATTATACTTGGATCATGTTTTGCTTGTGCCAAATGTATAATGTTAAATAGTCTGCTCAAGTTGTTAGCAAAGTGTCTCTTCCTGATGATCCAATTGATCTGGATCTATCACCTTGGGAAGGTACTGACCTAACCTATCGGCCAGTACCTTGGTTATTATTTTGTAATCTGTGTTTAGTAGTGAGATAGATCTGCATGAGGATGGCTTCAACAGGTCCCTGTTCTTTTTAGGTATCACCACAACCTTAGCTGTTGAAAAGGATTCTGGGAGAGTCTCTGCCACCTGGTTCACTACACCCATTAACAACAGTATCAATAGGCCTTTGAATACCTTCTAAAACTCGGGGGGACGACAGAAGCCATCCTCTCCCGTAGACTTGTTTGTTTGTAACATTCTCAAGGCCTGTTCGATTTCCTCACTGGAAAATGAGGCATCTAATTCCATCTGGTCCTCCTGGGCCAATCTCAGCAACTCAACCCCCTCCAAGAACTCATCATTTATACAATTTCTCATAATATGTTTTAAAGGTGTCATTTATTTCTCTTGGATTGAATGTTACTGAGCCCGGCCTGGACTGAACCGCATTGTTTTTCAACAGTGTAGCAATAAGGTGCCACCAAGAGGCATTTGCCTGTTTTTCAGGAATTGTTATTTGCATGGTCAATAGTGAGTGGTCTAATACTAGCCTTGCTAAATGTTCGGGCTCAAGCACTCTGCTTTCCAACTGGGCAGACGTCAGAAAATAATAAAGTCTTTAACCTGTGGGTTCCTCTGCCTCCATATATCTAACAAATTTAAATCTTTCATAAAGGCCAAAATGGTTTTCACTGCCTTGGAACTTGTCAATGTCTTTGTCGTCTTATCTATAATAGGGTCCAAGCAAAAATGTCTTCTCCAATTAATATGTTCTGTTTTCCCTCTGCAGCCTTTAGAAAAGCATTTTACATAAACTGCTCATCGTCAAAGTTTGGTGCATGGAGATTTAGCAGCGTCCATGGTTCCAAATATAACTGGGAGTGTACCATTACAAAGATCCCAGCCGGGTCTATAGCCCCACCACTCACCATCACTGGGGCTCTTTTGTGTATTAAAATGGCTACACCTCCTAGCCTTAGAGTTCCACCCAGTCCCTTTTAAGTTTATCATGTTCCCTTTTCGTTAAGTGTGTTTCCTGTAAGAATATTATATCTGCTCTCAATTTTTTAAGGTGAGCCAGGACCCACTTTTTTATGGTGCTGTTTAAACCATTTACATTGATACTGATAAATTTGATAGTCTTACACATTTGTGTTTCATTATCTTATCTTTTCACCTTCACAGCACCCCCATTTGTCTTAAATAGCACCCTCCTCACACCTTTCCGTCATTCATGGTCTTTCCATGCTGATGTCCACACCAACCACGAAGGGATAAAGAATAAAAAATAAAAATGTAAAAGAAGAAATTTACACCCCCCCCCCTCCCATCAACAAACCTAGATTTAAAAAAATCCCAATATATCAAAGTTAACAAGCGAAACATTCAAGATATTCCCATCTTCTGTTTTGGTGCCTCTCCTCTCTGCTCCTACGCCATCTTCCCTCCTATTTTGTCTCCTCGTGTGCCATCTTCTCTCTTGCCCAGTCTGCACTGCAGCCTTGAATAGCATCTTCCACCTCAACCTCCTAAAACAAAGTATATAGACCTCTATTTCCTCTGATCATTATAAAATTTTATCAAAACCTTGACTACTATGTACAACAATAGCCTCAATAATTTTAATTGTTTTTGTGAATCAATAATTGTAAGACTGTAATAACCCCCCCCCCCATCCTTTGTTCCATAACTTCTCAGGGATTCTGTCCATGGTTCCTTCAGGGGTTTGATTCAGCCTGTATTCTTGCAGGCTTACACATTTCCTGGTAATTCCTAGTGCATAACATAACATCCCGTGACTCCTTAAAATGTTTCCTCTCCCCTCCTGGCAACGTGATTTTTAGGGTGGCTGGGTACAGCATCATATACTCTACTTTTTTATCTCAATATTTTCTTGACCTGGTCAAATTCTGGACTCAGGTCAGGGAAGCACATCAGTCTTCCCCTCCCCCCCCCCCCCCCCCCCTGCCCGCCAGCCCCCAGAATTCCTCCTGTCTCCCTTGATCAAATCATTGATGCCCTTAGCACTATTTCTTGGACCCGGCTACTAACAAACCAGATCAGAACTGTCGTTGGGTGTTGATTTAGGGTGGGATGGGAGCTAAATGTCCGATGGGGCCCTTCCTATGGTTAGAGGGGCTCTAAATCAATCCCTTCCCAACACTTTGGGGATCCACTGTTTAAAGAACTTACTTTCTTGAAGGCCCATTAGTCTAATGTTATTGCACAGATAGTAGTTTTCCAGATAATCTAACTTATCTATCAGCTGTTTTTATTCAACAACCCACGGGTCGGCTGTATTTTCCAGTCTTTCTTGTCTTCCAGGACTCCGATGTGATCTGTCAGAATCCCAATTGAAGTCCACAGGTTGAGCAGGCCCTTTTTTAGTCTGGTGGCCAATTGTTGCTCCAGACCTCCAATATGGGTCGCCAGCGACAGCACCGCTGCCAGAACATCAGGCGAGCCCAACATCACAGGCTTCAGCCTTGTGCCTTCAGCACTAGGCTCCACTAGCGTCGAGTGAGTTCTCATCGCTGTTTCTGCTGCTTCTAGCAGGTCCCAATCTTCTGTCACCTGCTTCTTGCTCTTCCTGCCCATCTTACTTCAATGTGGGTAAGTTTAACCTCTATTTATAGATGTTATTTTCCTTATTTTATAGGCTCTCTGAGCACATCCTTTCAACCTCTCAGCATCATGTGACTCGCAAAAATTATATAAATTTAATTATTTACCATTACCTGAAAGGATTTATTTGAAAAAATGAATGATTTTTACCTACAACATTAGTATGAAGGGTTAATTGTGTTAAGATGAATATATTTACAAGAATATCTTTTTCAAATTTACCTATATTATTACCTCAAAAGTTTTTTCAGGAATATTTATAAGGAAATTTCTTTGAAAAGGTAAAATGCTAAGAGTCTCTATAGAAAGGTTAGTGTGAAAATATGACTTGGGAGGCCTACAGCTTCCTAATTTTAAGAATAATTATCAAGCAGTTCAAATTCGATTTTTTTTTTTATTTATTTTTTTTTAAGAAAAGCCAGCATGGGTTAAAATGAAATTTGATAAAGTAGAAGAAAGATCAGCAGAGGAATTCATATAATGTATAAATGGGATTCAAAATTAATAGCTGGCATTGAAGCATTTGATTAATATTTGAAATAAGATAAATGACGAAATTGGAACAAAAAGAGATATAGCCTCAGATGCCTCTGATTCAAATGGTCTTGTATCTTTTCCAAAGGTTAACCAATTTTTAAATGCTTGGTTTCATAAAGGGATTAAAAATACTGAAAACTCTATGAACTATTACGGAATAAATATTGGAATAACTCGTAACACTCTCTTCTGTTATTTTAAACAGGATATTTAAGGCAAAAGTTAGGTTCAGCTATGTTGTTACCTACTTGTTCTTTGGCTTGGCTTCGCGGACGAAGATTTATGGAGAGGGTAAAAAGTCCACGTCAGCTGCAGGCTCGTTTGTGGCTGACAAGTCCGATGCGGGACAGGCAGACACGATTGCAGCGATTGCAGGGGAAAATTGGTTGGTTGGGGTTGGGTGTTGGGTTTTTCCTCCTTTGCCTTTTGTCAGTGAGGTGGGCTCTGCGGTCTTTTTCAAAGGAGGTTGCTGCCCGCCAAACTGTGAGGCGCCAAGATGCACGGTTTGAGGCGTTATCAGCCCACTGGCAGTGGTCAATGTGGCAGGCACCAAGAGATTTCTTTAGGCAGTCCTTGTACCTTTTCTTTGGTGCACCTCTGTCACGGTGGCCAGTGGAGAGCTCGCCATATAACACGATCTTGGGAAGGCGATGGTCCTCCATTCTGGAGACGTGACCCATCCAGCACAGCTGGATCTTCAGCAGCGTGGACTCGATGCTGTCGACCTCTGCCATCTCGAGTACTTCGACGTACTTGTAATGAGGTAGAAACTCTCATTAGGAGGGGAAATATTAAGAAATATATTTCTGCAATGTATCTTTTATTACAAACAGGAACTCCTAAACATGGAGTTCATAAGTCCAATCAAAGGTGGGAGTTGGATTTGAATATTAGAATTGTTGAACAAAGATGGTCATATCTCTGTTGAGACTGTATGACAAATCAATATGATTTTTTAACATTAGTTATTCCTTACACCACAAAAATTGAACAGAATGATATCAGATTTGTCTCATCAATGTTTTAGGTGTGGTGAGGAGATGGGAACTTTCTTGCATTCAACTTGGTCATGTCCCAAGCAAGGTAAGACCTTTCTGGATGGACTTGAGGGAATTTTTTTTATAACAGGTTAGAGGTATTGTATTTCCACAAAATCTTGTTCCTTTTATATTCCCCAATAAAAATAAATAAGACACAAGTTAAAACTAATCAATATACCAATTGAAATTTCTTAAAATAGCATTAGTGGTGGCAAGGAACTGTATTGCAGTTGCTTGAAAATCAGATTCACACTTAGGGGTGGAAAGATGGAATTCAAAATTGTATTCCCTTTAAGAAAATTATATATAATTTGAGAAATAAATATGGAATATTATATTTGATAACTAGTTTACAATTATCTATAAAAGGAATGACAGCTTCACATAAGTTTTGACAAATGTTTGATGCAAAATATTGTGTGTACCAGATTGTTGTTTTTTTTTGTTTGAATATTGTCCTTTGGCTGTGTGCTCCTTCTCTCTGTTGATCACTGTTGGAAGTGGGACAGATTAAGGGTTCTGCTACAGATTGTGTTGGTGCAATGTTCAAGTGCTATCCAGATGCAGTATTTCCCTGGATCCTGAAATCTATTGTTTCAGATTCATGCCACTTTTGCTTTCTGTATTGAATTATTTCCAGGGCTTTCTACCAATCAGAATATTGGGAATTGAGTATTCGAATATCTTGGAGTGTTCTTCTGAACCTAATGTTGTTCAGTTAAGTGCATCAATTGGACCCTATCAAAAGCTTTTTCGGCATCTAAAGCAACTACCATTGGTAGGTTGGGTTGCTGACATGAAGTGTTGATCAGTGAAATCACTCTAAGAATATTGTCAGAATTATACCTATTTTTAATAAAACCAGCCTGGTCAGCATGTACCAACATGGTAAATATTTAGCAAGTCTATTCACCAATAATTTTGCTATTATTTTATCTTTTCTTTGGCTTGGCTTCGCGGACGAAGATTTATGGAGGGGGTAAAAAGTCCACGTCAGCTGCAGGCTCGTTTGTGGCTGACCAGTCCGATGCGGGACAGGCAGACACGATTGCAGCGGTTGCAAGGGAAAATTGGTTGGTTGGGGTTGGGTGTTGGGTTTTTCCTCCTTTGCCTTTTGTCAGTGAGGTGGGCTCTGCGGTCTTCTTCAAAGGAGGCTGCTGCCCGCCAAACTGTGAGGCGCCAAGATGCACGGTTTGAGGCGTTATCAGCCCACTGGCGGTGGTCAATGTGGCATAATCCACATCTAATAAAGAAATTGGCCGATATGAAGCTACATTCAAATCTCTATCTTTTTTTTGGTATAACCGTTATTATTGCACTTAAACACGAATCTGGTAGAGCTTGTTCCTGCGTTACCTGATGAAGAACATCCATAAATAAAGAGGACAGATCATCATAAAAAAACTTTATAAAATTCAACAGTGAACCCATCATCTCCTGGAGACTTCCCATTAGGCATTTGTTGAATAACATCCTTTATTTCTAAATCTGTAAAAGGAGAATCCAGTTTCCTCACATCATCTTCTGACAAAGATTCAATGGAACCATCATCTCGAACTCCCTCAGAAACATATAATTTCTGATAAAATGATAAAAATTGGTCATTAATTTCCTGAGGTTTAAAAGTAACTGAGTTATCCTTCTTCACAGTGTAATTAATTCTTTTTTTTATTTAAATTTTTTATTTTTCACACTATTAACCATACTGACCAAAATACACACAAAAATTCCCTCTTGAATATACACAAAGTTATTTTCTCCCCTTTATATAATGATTCTGTTCTGTTTTCAGTTGCCACGCTAAAACTTTATGGGCTCTGTCCCTGAACTCATAATAACATTGTTTAGATCTTTGAATCAAACATTCAAATTGATATGTTTGTAGTGTATTATATCGTAACTTCAATTTAGTCAAAGCTGCTTTATTATCCTCTGTACAATTCCTCTGAAATTCTTTTTCCAAATCAGCTATCTGTTTTTCCAATGACCGAATCTCTGCCAAAAATTTCTTCTTTTCCTTTGATGCATAGCTAATAATTTGACCATAAAGCATCCCATAAAGTAAAATTACTCTGAACTGTATTCCTATTCAAATCCAAAAAATAAACCATTTGATCCTTAATGAATTTTACAAATTCTGATTTTATTTTTCAATAACATTGCATTTAAACCTCCACCAAAAAATTAATTGAGTAACTTCCAGTCCAACACAAGAAATTATCAGAAATTATTCTACTCTTATATTCAGCTTGAATAAAACAAGATTGCAAATGTGCTGATGTCAAAAAGAAATCAATCCTTGAAAATGAAAATGAATCAGGATGTGAGGAATAAAATGAAAAATCTTTCTCAGTAGGATTTAACCTTCTCCAAACCTCTATCAAATTTAAGTCTTTCATCAAGGAAACCAACTGGACCACTGCTTTTGATTTTTTCAAGATTTTCAGAGAATTATCCAATAGTGGATCTAATACACAAATGAAATCTCCCCCAATCAAAATATTTTCTTTAGCTTGACTTAAAATTAAAAAAGCTTCAGACACAAATTGTTCGTCGTCAACATTGGGTGCAAACACATTCAACAAGGACCATGATTCAGCAAACAATTTGCAATTAATCATTTGGATTCGGCCAACTGATTCCACCAGAGATTCAAGTTCAAATGGTGTTTTCTTGTGAATCAAGATCGCCACTCCTTTTGCTTTTGAATTGAAAGAAGATGAAAATACACGACCAACCCAATCTCTCTTCAATTTCAAATGTTCTTTTTTATTTAAAGTTTTGGAGAAATATAAGTTTGGACCCTTTTTTATTGGTTGGGTAAGGCATTATATAATAATTCCTTTGCTATGGTGGTGACAAATGGTCAAACCTCTTCTTTCTTTAAATTATCACGTTCAACTTGTCGAGGTTGTCCTTTGTCGCCAGCTCTATTTGCTTTGGTCTTTGAACTGTTAGCTCAGGCTATTAGGCAGAATGAGAAAATTAGAGCTATAAGGATAGCAGATGATGAATATAAGATTAATCTATTTACTGATGATGTTTTGATATATTTAACGAATCCGGAACGATCTTTAATTTTCTTGCAAGAATGTTTAGAACAATATGGTAAATTATCAGGATATAAAGTGAACTGGGACAAAAGTGAAATATTACCAATTTCTGAAGGAAATTACAACCAGTCTAGACAAATTACTAAACTCCGTTGGACTGATAAAATTAAATATTTAGGGATAATGATTGATGTTAATATTCAATCATTGTATAATTTAGTTGTTACAAGACACCATGGATAAAATAAATTTAGATAAATTTAGGATTAAATGGGAAAATGATTTAATTTGTGATATTAATCAGGCTGACTGGGAGATTGTGTTTTGATGCTGTGAATAAATTGTTTAATGTAAGATGTAGTATGATTAATTATAATTCTTTTGCATCATTTATATTTAACCCCCGAGAAATTGAGAAAATATGGATTAGGTAATTCAGAGTCGTGTTTTAGATGTGGATTATGTCTAGGAACATATTTACATTCTGTTTGGCTTTGTGATAAAGTTCAATCATTTTGGTATAAAATTAGGGAATTTCTTCAAAATTTGTTTAAAATTCAATTTTAGTTAGATCTAATTTTTTTTGGGTTATACTGCTCCATTTATAGATTTTGGATTAGATAAGTTTTGGACAGCATTTTTACTTTTGGCATTGGTGGTAGCACGTAAATGTGTTGCGATTTCTTGGAAAGATGAAGTTGAGATAAAAGTAAATCGTTGGCATAATGAGTTGTGGTCTTGTATTTATATGGAGAAAATAACATAATTTGCATAATTATGATTTTTTTTGTTAAGATGTGGTCGCCTTGTTTGAAATGTATCTTAAACTGCTGTATGTTTTTTTTTCCCTTGTGGGGTCTGTTGAGGGTGAGGGGAAGGGGGTGGGATAGTTGTAGTTTTCGTTTTCATATATTATGGATTTTGTAAAAGTTTTTGTTTTGAAAATATTAAATAAAGTTTTTTTAAAAAAAGGTAAGTGCGTCAATTGAAAGCTGAAAAGTTTTGTTACTGTCCCAAAGTTTTAAAAATAAAATTATTATTTATAGCATGGTAAAAGCAAATTCCAGCCATCGAACAATTATAGCACAGAAACAGGCCTCCTTGGCCCCTCTAGTCTGTGCTGAACCATTTCCCTGCCTAGTCCCACTGACATGCGCTCAGCCTATCGCCGTCCATATCTCTCACATCCATGTACATGTTGAAATTCTTCTTAAATGTTAAAATTAATCCTGCATTTATCACTTCAGCTGGAAGCTCATTTCACACTCCCACCACTCTCTGTGTGAAGCTCCCCCTCATTTTCCCTCTAAACTTTTCCCCTTTCACCTTTAACCCATGTCCTCTGGTTTGTATCTCACCTACCCTCAGTGGTAAAAGCCTATCTACATTTACTCTGTCTATATCCCTCATAATTTTAAATACCGCCCCAACCATTCCTTGTAATTCAGTTCCTGAGGTCCAGGCAACATCCTAGTAAATCTTCTCTGCACTCTATCTTTTTGATATCTTTCCTCTAGCTGGATGACCAAAGCTGCACATAACAGTCCAAATTTTGGGACGTCATATGATATTCTAGGGTTAGGATGTGGAACCTAAACCTCCTGGGAAAACTTTTTTTTTAAAAAAGCTAGGTTAAGAAATGTTTTAAGGGATTAAAAGCTGTTTAAAATATCTTTAAACATCTAAACAGCACTATCAGACATGTCTCCAAAAAATAAACTGCTGCTGCCTTACCTGGAGCCTGTCGCAATGAGAAGACAAAAGAAAAGGGGCCTAGCGCTGGAGAGAAGCAGGGAGCTAATGCATGGGCTGCTCCCAGGGTGAATGATCCTCCTTGAAGGCTCCTGTTGTCCCGCAGTGACAGAAAGATGATGTCAAAGAGGAGAAAATAGGAAGTGACATGGCACGCATGCACGAATAATGGAGGCCTTCAGCAATGCCGACAGAAGACTTGGGCTCACAGGCATGGGCAGTGAAGAGGATGGAAGAGGAGGTAAAGAGGAGGTAAACTAGAACTGCAGCAACTCGATTTAAAGCCAAGGCTAAGAATATATCTAATAATGAACTGTGGTAAAATGTAAAGGAAGAAATAAGTACTTTGAGGCTGTTAATTTGTTTAATTTTTTCTTCATTTTATTAACGGTTCAATGAAAAGAATGCAAGAAGATAAGCAGTAAGTAGAGGACAGAGTAGAAGACTACTACTGCTTTAACTTTGGAGAATAAGAAATTACAGCAAAAAGTGGATGTATTGGAAAATTTTAGTAGGAGAAACAATATTAAGATTGTGGGTCTTAAAAAAGATGAAGAAAAGCAAGATATGATTGGCTTTTTCTTAAAATTGCATCCTGAAACACTGGGTGCCGAACATTTTGATCGTCCTATAGCTATTGAAAGAATGCACAGGGCTCTCAGACCCAAATTGTCTCCAACTCAAAATCCACACTAATTAAATTTCTCCAGTACCAAGATAAAGAGAAAATTTTATCTTTGGTAGCAGCAAAGGTGAAATCGGCAGGAGGCTCACTTCAGTATGAAGGTGCTAAAGTTTTATTTTACCCTGATATAAGTGCAGACTTACTAAAAAGACGAGAATTCAATCTGGTTAAGAAGATTTTATGGGAGAAAGGATACAGGTTTGTTTTGCATCATCCACTGACTTTGAAGATCTTCATACCAGGTGAAGAAAACAATTTCTTTCGAGCTATGTGGAAGCTGAGGAGTTTGCACAAAGTCTTCCAATAATTCAGAGGGAATGAAGAGAGTAAAGATTTGTGAATGCTTTAATTTTGATGAACTAAAACTTTTTGTAGTTTGTTACTATGAGGTGTAAATTAAGACATCTTATATTGACCATTTTTACTACTGTTTTTTGTGTATTGTACATTTTTTTTCTTTTAAGTTTAGATTTAAGATCTTAAGGATTTTAAGTAAAAGTACTGGGGGTTGGGGAGAGAAGGTGGTTCTGACTTCTATTGTATCATATGGGTAGTTGTGACTCCAGTCACGGCCTGTAAAATGGTGTTGCATTATATTATTACAACACTTATGGGGGGGGGGGTTGATTTATATAATTATGTTTTGTTATAAGTATATTTTTAAATTTTTACTTTCTTTTTATCTGGATTGCCAGAGATGGGGTATATAAGCACGCTGGGTTTGAGAGTTGAGGGAGGAAAATTTATAGGCAGAGATGGAAGAAATAGTCAATTAAAAGGATTAGTAATACAGTTAAATTTGTAAATTACGATGTTAATAGTTTAAACGAGCCCATGACTAGGAAAAGAGTATTAACCTACCTCAATACGATGGGTGTAGATATAGCCTTTCTGCAAGAAACTCACTTAACTGTAAAAGACCATTTGAAATTAGAGAGATTGAGTTGGATATGTAGTAGCTTCTTGCTAAGGCAAGGGGTTTGGCTACTTTGGTTAAAAAGAATATTCCAGTTAAAATATAAAATGCTGTAATGGATCCTGCTGGAAGATGTGTGATATCATATTGTCAAGTATTTTTGGAATTATGGACTATTATTCTGTATGCCCCAAATATAGATGATGAAAGATTTATTCAAGATACCTTTTCCATTCTAGCAGAAGCCCACAATAATATTTTGATAGGAAAAGATTGTAGCGGCTACTACGGTAGATGCTACTAAATAAAGGCAAACAGACACAAAGGTAGTCAAATCAAGACTGGTTTATTCCAGACATACATAGACCTTTTATTCCTTGCCTGTTAATGAGCTCGTAGGTGAACAGCTGCTGGTCCACACAACCAACAGGTTAAAACTATGAGCCATTAGCGCCCTGCGCCTTTAGGCAGTGGCTTCATCTGATCCATTTGCTGTACTTTGGCACCCAGCACTGCTAGCCCGTGATGTGTCAGGTAAGTCTGTGAACTGACGGTGGCAGTTTGCAATACCGCACTGTGCCCCCGCTACATCACCCCCCTCAGAATCGCCACCGTAACTTAAGATGCCAGATATGCTTGACTTAGGCGGACATCCACGTCGCCTGGATTGAGAGCACTGAACTGGTGAAGTAGGGTCCGTATGGGTGGGTATGTCCACGCTGAATAGCTGCGGATGCCCTTCAATGTCTAATGTATATAGCACTCCATCTCTCTTAATCATACAAAATAGTCCTTCATATGGTTTTAGTAACGGTGACCCTGGAACCTGTCTGTATGAATACAAATTCAGTGTTTAATAGTGATCGGGACACTTGTTGCCTAGGTTTGCCATGCCAGTTGGTAAAGGATGGTTTGCTGTTAGCAATACCCTTGTGGAGTTGTTGCAGGACATCCATGTCTGAATTGCTTGTGAAGTGAATATCTCCTGGAATCATAAGGGCCATACCATGCATCAATTCTGCAGACGATGCAGACAGATCTTCTTTTGGAGCTGTTCATACTCCTAGTAGAACCCAAGGAAGTTCATCGACCCAGTTAAGGCTGGTGAGTCGGGCCTTCAGTGAAGATTTAAGTTGTCGATGGAAATGTTCCACCAGGCCTTTAGACTGCTGATGGTACACAGTAATGTAGTGCAACTGTGTACCACGAAAACGAGCCAAGGAAGCCCATAACACTGAAGTGAACTGTGGTCTACAGTCCGAAGTTGTGTGTAGGCACTCCAAATCTAGCAATCCAATTTAAGTTGAACACTCTAGCACATGCCTCAGTAACACTGGTAATGGAATGGCCTCTGGCCAGTGTGTGAAGTGGTCTACTACCGTTAGAATATACTTCTTGTCTTGCGATACTGGTAATGGTCCAACCAGATCCACGTGTACATGCTCAAATCGTCTGAGTATTGTTGGGAAAGGCTGCAGAGGTGTCTTGATGTGGTGGTGAATTTTTGAAGATTGGCAGGATATACATGGTCGTGCCCATTCTGTGATGCCTTTTTTCAGCCCATGCCACATGTACTTGTTTGACATTATTTTGACTGAAGTCCTGATGGATGGGTGTGATAGATTGTGAATGTCATCAAAAGGACACCGTCTCCAAGATAATGGGACCAATGGTCGAGGATAGCCCAACGATACATTCACAAAGGAGTTCTGGACTACCTTGTTGTGCCACGTGTCGAATCCAGTAATATCTGTATTGTATGTCTGTATATCCAGATCCGCAGATTGTGCCGCAGCCAGTTCAGCAATGTTGACTCCACCTTGAATATGGCACACACTTGATCTAGAAAGCACATCTGCGACCAGATTGTCCTTTCCCGAAATATGACGTATGTCCGTAATAAACTCCGAAATGTAGGACAAATGTTGTTGTTGTCTTGCTGACCAAGGATCTGTGACTTTGCTAAAGGCTAAAATGAGCAGTATATGGTGAAATGTCGACCTTCCAAGATGTAACAAAAATGCCTTATAGCCAGATAAAGTGCTGATAGTTCTCGATCAAAGGCACTGTACTTCATTTCCTCTGGTCTTCGATGACGACTAAAGAAGGCAAGGGGCTGATGATGGCCATTGACGTATTGTTCCAGAACTGCACCCACAGCTGTTCCCGAGGCATCTGTGCTAAGCATCAAAGCAGCTTCAGGATTTGGATGCACAAGCGGACATAAATGCGGCCTCTGCCTCTGCGGTCCAGGTATTGTTTTTGTTTGGAGCAGATATGATGTCAAACAAGGGTCACAGGATGTCAACAATCCCGAGAATAAATCTGATAAAAATGTATCATTCCCAAAAATTTCTGTAGCCCTTTGAAGGTGACAGGTCTGGAGAATGTACAGATGTCGTCTACCTTGCCTGATAATGGAGATATGTCGTCTGCTGTAATTTTATGCCCTAAGAATTCTATGGTTGACTTGCCAAATTGACACTTGTCAAGGTTAATTGTCAGACTAAAGTTTTGGAGCCATTTGAAAAGGCGGCGCAAATGCAGGCGGTGAAATATACGCAAAGTCTAAATCTCTGTCTAGAGTGTCCATAAGCCACTGAAAAGTTTGCACAGCATTCTCTAAGCCAAATGGCATTCTGAGGAATTCAAAAAGACCAAACAGCGTAATAATTGCTGTCTTGGGAATATCTCATGAATTGGTATCTGATGATATCCCTTAACTAAATCAATCTTTGAAAATATGCGGCAATGATGCAGATGGGTGGTGAAATCCTGCATGTGTGGAATTGTGTATCTGTCAGGTGTAGTGACATCATTAAGCCTACAGTAGTCACCGCAAGGTTTCCATCCACCTGTTGTCTTGGGTACCATATGCAAAGGTGAGGCCCAAGGGCAATTTGAGCGTCGAATGATACCCAATTCTTCCATTGCTTTAAATTATGCCTTTGCTTGCCACAATTTATCAGGCGCCAGACGACAAGCCCTGGCATGGACAGGTGGGCCTGATATGTCTATGTAATGAGACACACCATGGGCTGTTCTTGAGGCATTGAAGTTAGGGTTGAGAATATGGGGAAATTCATTGAGTAGAGCAGTATATGCGTCCTTGTGTAATGTACTCTGAGCTGTGAAACTCTCCCCTTGATGCACGCCAGTGGCGTGAACTAATTTTCTGCGTTTTACGTCTACCAATAAGTCGTGGAAATGTTAAAAATCTGCACCTAAAATGGGTTGAGCAACAGAAGCGAGGACACAATTCCAATGGAACGTGGTTCCACCTATTCTGATTGCGACTCACCTTGTGCCAAAACTTGGAATGCCAGTTCCATTCGCTACTCATAGGGTCAAGTGGCATTTTTTGTGTCCTTTCAAAATAAGTCAGTGGGAGCAAACTAAGTTCAGCACCTGTGTCTACAAGGAATTTGCGCTTACCCACATCATCCTGAAGGTACAATAGGCCTGTATCTATGCCAGCTGCTGAGGCCACTACTAGAAGCAGGCTCTCGTTTCCCGACTTCTTTCTTGGATTGACTGCAGATACAGGAGGCTGGTAGGATGCGGGAGATGCTTCTGCTGCAAAAACTGGATGTATTCAGGCAGACTCTTGTGTACAATAGAGCCTGTCAGCCTCTTGAGCCACATCATGGGAATGGCGGAAATCCATGTTACCATTGGGTATGGCAACATGAGCTGGAAGTAATAAGGTTTTGAAAAGCAGACAATGGGAATGACCATCTAACAATGCCAGCATCTCATTCATCAAGTCTGATGGATTCTTGTCACCTAGGCCTTTCATGTTCAAAAGATGCATGCTATGCTTATACCTAGTAAGTTCCAATGTGTCAAGAAGAAACTGGCGGAATCTGGTGTACTGATCTTCTGCCGGAGGATGAGCAATAAATTTCTTACTCATGATGCAGAGGCCACATCCAATGTACTTACGACATGCCAAAATTTTGTGTTTTTCGTTATTGTACCCCAAAGACGAAACTGGGTTTCAGCTTGAAGAAACAAAATTTGAGGCTGATGTGTCCAGAAAGGAGGCAAGTGAAGCCCAACTGCATTAACTGCCATGGCAGCAGCAGTTGTTGCTGCTGCTCTTGAAATGTCCTCCTTTTCCATAATGATTCAAATTAATTGAATCTTAACTTCAGGGTCACCAATTTGTAGCGGTAACTATGGCAGATGCTACTAAATAAAGGCAAACACATAAAGGTAGTCAAACTCAAGACTGGTTTATTACAAACATACATAGACCTTTTATTCCCTGCCTGTTAATGAGCTCAGTGAACATCTGCTGGTCCACACGACCAGCAGGTTAAAGCTATGAGCCATTAGCTCCATCTGATCTACTTGCTGAACTTTGGCACCCAGCACTGCTAGCCCACGATGTGTCAGTTAAGTCTGTGAACTGATGGTGGCGGTTCAGAATACTGCGCTGTGCGCCCTCAAGATTTTGATTTTTGCTTGAACCCAATTTTAGATAGAACTGCAAGAGGAGCAGCAAGAACTAAAGCAGCAAAAGCAACTCTGGTTTTAATGAGAGATTTGAATTTGATAGATGCTTGAAGAAAAGTCCATCCTAGAGAAAGAGACTACTCTTTTTACTCAGACATAAATACAAGTCAATTCTAGAATAAGAATTAATATCTGCACAAATTCAAGGGATGATATTGGATGTTGAATATAAAACAAAGATGTTATCACCATTGTTAATGACTATAATAATACCAGACAAGAATCAGTCATTATACAGATGGAGATTGAACTCAACATTATTAAAAAGGAAAAGATTTTTGTGATTTTAATCAGAAGATACATTCAGTTATTTTGTGATACAAATCTGAACTCAGTGAATGATAAATCTGTAATATGGGATGCCTTGAAAGCTTATCTGAGCGGGCAAATTATAAGCTTCACTATAGAAATTAAGGACTATATGAAAGAAATGGATCAGTTGGAGCAAGAAATTAAAATATTGGAAAAAGATCTTCAGAAGTGAAGCTTTGAAGATGAGTATAGGTAACTCATTAATAAAAAAAACCAATATAATAGATTAGAGGGGAGTCACATAATGGAGTAGTGGCTGGTAGGGTAAAACCAGGCATCTCCAGAAAAAAAAGAAAAAAAAAAGTCAAGAAAAGACAAAGCTTAACAAATATAATGTATAAGAAATAGAAGATAAAGTTGCAGAGAAGAAAAAAAGATGGCACCCAAAAAGGAAAAAGTAAAAATGGGGGGAAAAGTCAACAGAAAAGAAAGGCCTTATCTGCATGAAGGAACAGGGATCCAAGGTGGCGAAGAGTGCCCGATCTCAGAGGTTGGTGCCGGCCCCGCTGAGTCATGACTGCCCCCCCCCCCCTTGACCAGTGGACTGCAAAAATGGCTTTCTGAACCAAAAAAAGCACAACTGTGCAATCAAAGGTAAAAGGAAATACGGATGGGAGGGGGGGGGGGCTCAACTGAGGAGTGGGCAACGATGGGGCGACCATCTGAGGGACGCCCGATACCAGGGCTCTGAGCTGGAAGATGAGAGGCAGCAGGAGAGGGAGTGAGGAACCAGGCGAGGAAGAAAGTAGAGGGGGTGAATGGCAAGAGGAGCAGCAGCAGGAGGCCTGACAAAATGATGCAAACAACTCATCAGGAGAATCAAGTGACACAGATACAAAGAAGAGAAGACAACACAAACACAGGTATAGACACAGAAGAAGAGGAAGAAGACCAAGATCTTCACAGAGAAATAGAAGGTAAAGCAGATGGACAGAATATAGATATTCTTTTTTGAAGAACAAATGAGAGCATTAAAAGAATGGTTGTCATTAGAATTTATGGCAATTAAAAGAAAAATGAAAAGAACAGAAGATAAAATGCAAAGTTTAGAATGGGTCATGACAGAAATAGGGAAAAGAGTAGAAAATGTGGAAGAATGAGAAACAACTGTAGAAATGGAAGTAAATGACTTCAGAGGAAAATTGGAAGAAAGTGACAAAAAAATTAGAGACAAGAGTTGTTATCTCAGAAAATTGATATGTTGTAAAATTATAGTAGGTGGAACAACATAAAAATAGTGGGCCTGAAGGAGGGTGAAGAAGGCACAGACATGAAGGAAGTTATAAAATGATGGATCCCGAAGGTCCTGGGAACAACAAAAATGCAGGAAGAAATGGAAATAGAAAGGGCACACAGAGCACTAGCTCTGAAACACAGGCACATCAAAAACCAATATCCATCTTAGTAAAATTTTTGAGATATACTACAAGAGAAAATATATTGGAGTGGGCAAGGAATAAAGATAATAAACCAATGGAATACAAGGGTCAAAAATAATTTTTGAACTCTTAAAAAAGAGGAAAGAGTTTAATACAGCAAAATCGATTCTATGGGGAAAAAAGGTTATAAATTCATGTTAAGACATCCAGCCGTGCTTAAAATATTTATACCCAGGGAGCAAAACAGACTGTTCTCAGATCTGGAGGAAGCACAAGAATTCGCAGAGCATTTGCAGGATAGAAGGAGAGATGTAATAAGAATGAAGAAAGGTGATAAAGTACACATAAAGATGTAAAAACAATGTATATGTAAAGAACTAAAGAGAGGGGAAGGAAGGAAGGAAGGGGGGGGTTGGAGGGGAGAGAATAACTGTCACTGCAAAATCAATTGTTGCTTACGAGCAAGATCGCAACCCAAATGGAAAGGGAAGTTGTGGTTGCCCAGCAAGGGATAAGGGGCAACTCAGAGAAGGGGAGGCCATTTGGGGTTAAGGTAATATTGGGTATGGGAATTGTTGGAGTATTTTGTTTTAAATGTGTTGTCATACATTGAGTTCAAAAAGGGAAAACTGAGATGAAAAAGGGGATGGAGGTGGCGAGGAGGTGGAAAAGAGGTGCAAACAAGATACAAGATGGCCACTTTGAACTATATGACTATAAACATTAATGGGATACATAACCAAATTAAAAGGAAGAGGCTATTAAATTTACTGAAAACAAGAAAAAATAGATGTAGCATTTGTGCAGGAAGTGCATCTAACTGAAGTGGAACATAAATTAAACAGACGGGGTAGGATACTTAGCGGCAGCATCATTTAATTCAAAAGCTAGAGGTGTAGCCATATTAGTTTACAATAAACACAAGGTTACGCATGATACAGTATAATTGGTTACACAAGTTATATATCACTCATCAAAAATCAAAAGAATGGGATCCAACATTATCAGATAGATGTTTTTGCTGTAAGAAGGAAATGGAAATGACAATACATATAATTTGGGCATGTACAAAAGTGAATATGTTTTGGGAAGATCTAAATCAGATA